>NC_092874.1:476440601-476743458 GCF_028372415.1 Notamacropus eugenii | reverse complement strand
AACAGGGTTAGATAAATAGATTTGACAACCATCCTCCATCCCATACTGTCCATGATGTAGTAGGTAAATGCTAGGGAGTTGCCCCGGGCATAGAGAAATAAGAGACATATCCAGGGTCATGCAGTCAGTGTACATCAGGACTTGAGGCACCAGAATTCCTGATTCTGAGTCTAAAGCTTTACCACAGACTTGGTGATCCAGCCACTGGGGCCTAGTCACAAAATCAAGTCTCTTAGACATGATTGCTCAAGACTTCAGTAAGTTTTTCAAACTAAAAAGCAAAATACCAATTAAAAAATCAAATATATTTCAGGAGGCACTGAGTGACATCACTAGGTCACAGTGACATCAACTGGACTAAATGTCTTCTTTTGGACTCAGAATAATGTTGTGCATTCTTTCTTCTGGCCAGATGTCCCATCTGGATTTCTGTGTATTCCCTACAAACCCTGCTCGACATGAAAACAAAGCAAAGCAATATTCAGTTCAACTGAACAAATACTCAAAATTCAGCTGCCTCCTACTGTATATTCTATCCTGTTGAGCAGTATATGCCTCTCAATCAGACAGGGTCAAAGGACCACGTAGGAATGGGGCCAAGAGCTGAATGAGAAGAGTTAGGGCTGGATTGCCTTGATGAAATTGCCAAGGTCTTTTACATGCACCTAAGGTCCATCTTTTTGGTAAAAGCCAAGGCCCATCTTTTACAATATCACCTTTCTATTGGTCCTGCAGCGTGGCCGTGACAGACTAAAACAGGCTCTGAAAAATTAAAACCAACATCACCTGAAGGGAAGTGGAGAGGTGTGTGTGGAGTGTATTCAGGCTGCTCCATATCACCAATTGCAAAGATGACTAAGAAATGACAAATGTTGGAGATGACCAAGAGAACAGGCACATTGATTTACTTTTAGAGGTCCAGTAGATGGAGTAAGCCATTCTACAAAGCAACTTGGAAATTTACAACTAAGAAATGTTGCTAAATATCGCATGTCCTTTGACCCAGCTATACAAATAGTGTGCCTATACCACAAAGGAATGAGTATAATAAATGTATGCATATATGTATAAAAATATTTGTAGCAGACATTTTTGTGCTGGCAAAAACCCCTGTCAAATGAGATGCCCATCAATTGGGGAATGGACAATTAAATTGTGGTTTATGAATGTGATGATAAAGTATTGCACTGTGAAATAATAGGTGATTTCAAAAATATTTAGAAAGACTTCTGTGAACAGAACCTAAAGGAAGAGAGAATCAGGAAAACAATTCATAATATAACTTCAGTGTTATAAGAACATTTTATAAGAACTTATATAAATAGTTGAAGACAAGAATGAGCAAAACCAGGAGAACAACTTGTACATTAAAGACAAAATCTGTGAAGACTGTAAGAACTTTGATGAGTGCAAAGACCACCATGATGGAAAAGCTTCAAGGATGAAACACATTCTTCACTTCTTGACAGAGAGGCAATAGATTTAGAAGAAAGAAGGAGACATGCATTTTGAACATGGCCAATGAGGATATTTGATTTTCTTAACTATGCATATGTTACAAAGAATTTTTTCTTCTTGTTCTTATTCTACTTCTTTCTCTCTCTCTCTCTCTCTTTCAGGTGGGATGGAGAAAAATAGATTTCTCTTATTTAAAGAAACACATTTTTTAATAGAGATGTTGGGAAGAATGATGGTTATGAAATGCTGGATGCACTTTCATGGGAAAGAACATTTTATTACTATCTTTGCTTAATTTGCTTAATTGATTTTATAACAACAGAGTTCTCCCAAGGTCAGAATCATCAAGAAATATTTATAATATAAAAGTAAGGCATCAACAAAACATAGTATAAACCTATATTATGTTCATACGTATATTTATTCATTTTTGTGTGTTTATTTGTTTTTATTTAAACCAATAAATTTCAAAGAAGAAAAAGGAGTAAGGCACACTTTCAAGAAACTGTATGCGAGAAGAGAAGATGGGCTGATGATGCAGCAACAGTGAGAGAATGGAGATAAATGGCCAGAATGCTCCCTGGCACCGTCACAATATCAGTAGAATGTGAAGAAAGCATCTTGATAGAACACAGGCAATAGCAATAGAGACTGGACAGGCAGGAATGGGCTGCAATCTGAACCATAGGAGGGAAACTCTAAATCACTAAGATCATAGATCGATTTAACTATCTCACATACATGCCAGGCATCAATGGACGGATCATCAATGAGGAGTTTCTAGACTATAGCCAGACTCATAGGAAGAAGGGAATACTTACAGCACTACACTTCAGGATGTAGACAGACAACTAGGGACAGAATGAAAAGCAAGGAGAAAAAGAAAAACGTGAAAACCGAGAAGACACCTCAAATCCTGAACTCCAAAAGCTTCCTTTTGATGAGTACTGGTTTTTACATGTATTCAGGGAGAAAAGGTTCTCATGCCATGCTTCCAAGAAAGGGAAATGTTGACTTCATTATAGGAGCAGAATAGGACACACAAGACAAGGTATGAATTGGGAGAAGGGAATGTAAGCTGCAAGTTCCAATGGAGAACCACATCAAAGCCACTGTTGTGACAACTAGTGTGTGTTAAAAGGGACAGGACTTATGAAAGCCAAAAGAGTACTCATCCTCTGGTCTTCTGCCTTAGGACATCACCCTCAAGCACTCTTTCCACTTCTGGTCAGCACATGTCCACAGAGCTGCAATGGAAAACTGGAGCAAGCCCAGAGGAGAGGTGATTAAAGGGCTGGACAAGAAGTTCCAGAGGGAAAGGTTTAGGATGCAAGCACTGTTTAACCTAGAAAAGAACACTGGATTATGGTCTTAATATGTCATATCAAGGACATAAAGAAGATATAGAGTGGTTATTCTCAAACTAGAGAAATTATGGTGAAAGGATGGGGTTAAGATTGTATAAAAGGATAGGAAAGTATTACTTTATAATTAGACAGGATAGAAATTGTACTGTAATGATCCATCAGGGCAAGTGCTGGAGCCCTGGCTACTTGGTTACTCAAGATGACAATGCTCCATTCTCTTCAGATCCGTCATCTGGATAGATATACATCTGCCTGAAGAAATGAGGCTGAACCAGATGATCTCCCCAGGTCACTTTAACAATATAGTTGTGTGCTAAACGCAGAATTCTGAGGAAAGCTGCAGGCAGACGCAACGACTTAGATTAAAGTATTTGAAGGGCTATGCTCTTTGGTCCCAGAGAATAAAACTAGTAGCAATGAATGAACACTGCAAAGAGACTGTACTAGACTAAATGTCAAGGAAAAACTTCCTCACAATTGAGGATATAAAAGAAGAGAATGGGCTGCTTCAGGAGCTAGCAGTTTCCCTCTCTCTGGAAGTCTTCAAGTCATGTCTGGCGTATGACATCTTGGGTGTGCTGGACATTATTTTTTGAGATTCAAGTTGGATTAACTGGTTCCTGAAGTCCCTGCTGACTCTTTAGTTCATGAATCAGTGACCTGTCCCCCAACTAAATAAAAAGACAAAGACAGTAGGCAGCCACTAGAACATAGAAATAGGTGATGCATCTTAAATAGCTCACCAGTTAACTGCTCCTCTGCTAAGTAAAGACTGTGATGGGACAGAAAGGCTGTCTGGCTATTTACCAGTCATAACCTTGCCTGGGAGTCACCTGACCTCATTCCTATCATGATCTTCAGTGTCTGAGCACCATGAAACCTTGATGAGCTACTTTGGCAGCCAGCTAGAGTGGAAGATCTGAATTCTAATCCTATCTCAGACACTTACTAGCTGTATGACCCCAGGCAAGTCATTTACCATCTGCCAGCCTCAGTTTGGTCATTGATAAAATGAGGATTGAAGTAGTACCTACCTCACAGGGTTGTTGTGAGGCCCAAATTTGATCTGGTCTATAAGAAACTTTAAAAACCTTAAAGCCTTCATAAAATTTGGCCATTATTATTTATGAACAATCTGAACTATCGGTAATGTTCTTTCAGCCCTTGCCAATATCCTCAAATCTCCAAAAGAGTTTTTCAATCTAGTTATCACTCTCCTTTGCACCCTAGAAAGCAATGGCAACCCAACCCTAGCCCCCTTTTTGTGGGCAGAGGCAGGGTTGAGTAGAAAGGAGGCTGAGAATATAGACCCATAAGTTCATCAATGTCATGCACTCTTTCTATGAAACTTGCCTCCACTGCTATGGGTAAGATTTTCCTCTGTCAATTTCAATTTTAGTTTCCCAGGGCACCAGCAAGTTAGGTGACTTGCTCAGTGTCAACGATGGTAGTATACGTCATTGACAGGATTTGAACCCTGGTTCTTTCATCTCCTCTGCTCAAGGTGTAGTGTCAGGCTTTTCCCTTTCCTCCAGGAGGTAGGCTTCTCCTCTGCTCAAGGTGTAGTGTCAGGCTTTTCCCTTTCCTCCAGGAGGTAGGCTTCTGTATCTCTGAGCTCAGGCTCTCAGGAATAATTTGAACTAGCTAAAGCTGGAATTGGAGGAATGTGAGTTGAGGTGGGTAAGGCAGTCTGCCATAGAATTGGAAGAGAAGAGGCCATCTCCAGGTGATTCACGCTACGCCTCTGCTGACCAAGAGGCAAGGCAAGTGTAGGGGCAAGGGAGAGTGGACTCCTGGGAGAGAACACTTTCTTCCTCTGAGGAAAAAGAAATCCCCTCCCCAATTTGTGCCAGGGGCCATGTCCCACTTGGACAATATTAACTAAGCCTTTGATTAGTAGTAGAAAAGTTTAGGAAGATTAGAAAGGGAAAATAACAGTCAGGAAGAGAATTATTTCATCTAATGGAAGGGTGATGTTTAGCACAGTGTAGGTGCTTAATAAATGTCGACTGACTGGGCCAAAGAGATGTCTGCATTCCATATGCTAGACCACTGAGCCTACCTACCTTTCTCCCCACAACAAAGAAAACCTAGAACGGAGGGCTTAAATGTTCCTTTCAATAATCCTAATCATCCCCCACACACAGTTAGTTAGCATTAATTAACCCATTCTCATTCCTTTCCAGGTCTGCATGACTTAGAACACCCTGATGTATCCTTGGCAGACGAATGGTAAGATTTAAACGATGCATAAATGTGGTATTTGTTCCCCATTTTGGTTTCGTGCTGTTTGTGCTCCCTGTGCCCAGTTCTCCAAGTTCAAAGGTGCAGAGGGAGGAGAATGGTAAATATTTACATGCTCATGTTTTTGGCCATGTCATGTCCCCAGGTCTTATTGCAACACAGACCTACAGCCTGAACACCGACAGCTGTCTCAATTAGATGCTATTAAGCTCTACCTCAAAGGAAAAGAGCCACTACTTCAGTGTGAGTCTGTTTTCCAGCTTATTTGGTGTGTACTTGGTGGGGGGGGGGCAGAGAGAGGAAGTATCCCTCCCCTTACCAATGGGGAAGGGGGATTGATTCTAAAGTTCAATGACTGAGTGAACTGAAGACCATATTTCAAGTCATTGTTTCCAGGCAAGTTTTGCTCTCGCAGAAACAGGCAATCATGCGAAATAGAGCTAAACTCAATTTTTTTTCAGAAATGGGAATGGGAAGAAGAGGCATTGTGGAGCTTTTAAATCCATACATAATTAACAAATTTCACTGAACCCTTTTTTTTCCAACTCAATTGCACAGACATTAGTTAGGAACTATATAGCTATTCCAGTAAACTGAAGCATCATGGTGTGATGAGGGCCCTGGAATCTCAAAGGCTCAGTCAATGGCAGACAATTTAAGCAGGACTAACTATTCTGGAAAGTCTTTGTGGACTAAGCCAGGGCTTGACCATGTATCTAACACCTGAGAACCAAAGTTCAAAGTTCCTTGTGATGACAAACTCAAAGATTCTTCAAGTATCCTTTTATGACAACTTTGAGACCCCATCCAAACCTTCAGAAAAGAGCAATAGAGGAAGGGCACACCCCTGGACTTGGAATCAGAAGACTTGATTTAAATACCAGCTTTGCTCCTTACTATTTACATCACTCTGGGCAAGTCACTTCCTCAGTTTCCTCATCTGCAAAACAGTGGGACTAAATGAGATCTAAATTTCTTTCCAGCTGTAAATCTATTCTTTTGTGACTGTGAGGTCATTCAAAAATCTGACAACTGAGTAAGGAAGATGAGATAGAGCAAAAATAAATGTTGGAGAAGTAGAGAGGATATAATGAGTGAATTAAAAAGACATGAAGGGTACAAAGTTCTATGAGACTTCCAAAGAGGGAGGGAGCCAATCTGGTCCTCTCCTCTGAGTAGCTCTATAAAAAGGTTTGGTAGAGTGAACTTACCTCCAAAAACCTAAGGATTTGGCATATTGTCCCTCCAACACTTTCATTTAAGATGTTGGTAAAGGAGCTGAGGTCTTTGAAGTACCTCACCTCACTATTTCCTTTGACATATAAAGAGCCTGAGATTCAGAGTGGAATGCCTTGTTCAATGTTACAAAAGTCATTAGTGACAGAACCAGGACTAATGTCCCAATGTCCTATCTCTCAATTGGAATCACTTCCCCATAGGACACATCACATCATGATGTCTCTCTGAAAAATGACATATTTCACCTCTTTCCTTTTTTTCTCCTATATTCCTTTTTATTTCCCCAAATGACACATAAGTTCCTATATGCAGGGCCTAGATACTTGACTTCATTACTATAGGAACATCCAGAGAATGGAACTCTTCCACCTTCTGTGCAACTTGTCTTAGAGAGACTTGGAGAAGTTGTAACCTGTTCAGGGTTAGGTAGCCAGTATGTGTCAGAGGCAGGCTATGAACCCAGGCTATGAACCTAAGCCTTCCTAGTTCTGCTAACTGTGTGTGTGCACATCCATGTATACATGCACACATAAACATGTATGGATATGTGTAAGTACGGTCTCCAAAATTATCTCCAGAAACCTACTTGCCAGTCTGCTTAAAATCTCCATGTTATTAATTCCTGTGGTTTAAGTGGATGCCTTCTAAGGCACAATCTCCTTGGGGGTAAAGAAACATAAATAGAACGTATTGGTCATTGATGGCAACGGGCTTCCTTGCAACTTCTTCTGTTCAACTTGAATGGGGTTGAGTGAGCAAGCAGAGGGGTGCGAAACAATTAAGGAAAATAAGATGCTGTGCGTATGAGATAAGCCTGAATGGAGTATTTGTGGAGCTGAGGTGGGAGGGATCTGGCCTTTGTAAAAGAGATCTAAGTGATTGGAAAGAAATTGGGTGAAAAACACAGAAATGGAAAATGGGAGGACTAAGGATCGGTTTAGAATAATGTGGGGACTGGCGATTATCAAAAGGGTCATTCAGTCCAACTTCTTTATTTTTTATTGAGGGATAGAAACTTGGGGAGGGAAATGACTTGTATCAGGTAAAATAGCCTCTTGGCAGCAAAGTCAGGATTGCCTCTACCTGAGACTCGTGATTTCTTCCCATTCCCTGACTCTGCTACTTCTGCTCCCAGGAGCCATTTCCCCCAGAGCTCAGTAACCCATGTCCAGGTTCCCACATCATGACTTGTTGCCTTAGACCTTGTACAGTCATGTCCATGAGAGGAGGCATGGACTCAGAAACCATTTTCAGACACAGGTCAGAACCTACATTGCGCTCCAGAATGCTCTGTCCACTGATGTTCTATGCACCTAAGACCTCAAGCATCTCACAGCGCAGCCTGATGAGTAACTTAGCATTGGGACAGAGATAAACCCAGTTATGTGCCCAGATAAGATCTCTTACTGTGCTTCCTTTCAGACCCACTATAAACACAACATAATAAATCTACCCAGACATAAGGTGTCTGGGTTCTCCCTGACTGTGCTTCTGGTTTATACAGACTCCCCTGCAATGGGAGACAAGTGGCTGCCCCCTTTCAAGTTATTGTTAGCAGCTAGTATCCTAGTCCCCTAATCACAGTAACGTTTCTCTTGCTGATGCCTTTAAGGGAAAGGTAGATTCAAATCTCTTCTTTGTCTCAACTTTATTTGAGTCCCTGTTAAGTTGGTGAAGCCTATTCCTGACCAAGGTGGGATTAGATAACATCTCCTTTACACATAAAACAATGAGGCCCAAATGATACTGTGCTTTGTGACCTTGGAGCTTATTAGATCCATCCCTCTGATACTCATTCCTTGTTTCATGTCCCAATAGGTGACAAAGAATTAATACAAGAAGTCCTTTTCGATGCTGTAGTGAGTGCCCCCATTGAGGCTTATTGGACCAGCCTAGCGCTCAACAAATCAGAGTAAGTGGTCACAGGCATCTGCTCTTTGGGAATTTTCTTACAAGAATTAAAAATATCATTGCATTTTAAGCTGAGTCCAAAATCTGATGTTCTATTTCTCTAATTTTCCCCCAAATTCCCAAACCCCAAGGAGCTATAGCAAAGCAATGATCCCAGAGTTGTGCATTCAGCCCCAGAAGTGGAGGGAGGGACACTGACATTCCATGAAGTTTGGGATGCAGCGATATGGGGATGGGTTCCAATAGGAGAGAAGGAGCTTTCTTGGCTCTGCTTAGACAGCTATGCATTCACAAAGAAGTGAGAAAATTCAGGGCGTAGAATGAATGAGACTATGTGACCTGGCAGGAAGAGATTAGGTTCAGAATATGGTTTAAATTAAAAAATTTAATAGTGTGCCAGTACCCTCATGAAGCTGGGGACGTTTCTCAAGTTTTCCCCTTCTATTACTTTCCTCCTCCGTCTTTTCCTCCTCTCCCTCTTTCATTTTTCTTCCATTCCTCCCCCTTTTTCCTCTTAATCTCCTTTTAAAACAATTGTACCTCTTTTACTTGTTTTTATTTGCTTTTTCTTTCCTGAGGGATAGTATTTAAGCTATTGTGCAAGAATAATGAGGGGAGAGGGAGGATTGTTTGTATTTTCTTGAGCACCTCTGAATTGTGTATATACACAGAACGAATATCACAGACTCATGAGTCATGGCTTATGGGAAGGGATCTCAGCAGCTGTCTAGTCCAACTCATACTGTAAAGGATTCCTCATTCTAACAAATGGCAATCCAACCACTGGTCAAAGAAAACCGTCCAAAGTGGAATAAGACACCCCCTCTGGAGGCAACCCAATCTACTTCTGGACCATTGGAGTTTTTAGGAAGCATTTGCTGACTATGCTCCCCAGTGAAGATAAGAGGTCTTGAAATAAAGCACTCCTATCTCCAAATGATGTTTTCCTCAGCACTTTCATTTTGCACGACAATCCAAATGAACCATGTAAGACTGCTTGTCCACTTGAGCAGATGCCGAAGATCATCGTACTGATGACAACCTTCATACTGTCATCTCTTCATTTTATACAAGGTTGAGCATCTTTGTTGACAAAGAGCAAAGATTCTGCCTTGGTAACTGGAGTGTTCATCAACCCCTCATTTGTGAATTGTCTCAAGAGTGCTCTTTGTGGAGAGAGGGAGCAGGTGTGTGCATCTGTGGGTATATATTTGTTTAGGACACATGAGTAGAGAGACAAACTGAGGCAAGGTGAGTGAAGGTTATACATTACATAGCCACTTTTTTCTGCTTTTTTTTTTTTTTGAGGTATATTGAACTAGTCATTACTGGCATAGAAGATAGAGTACTGGATTTGCAGTCAGGAAGATCTGAGTTCAAATACTTTCATGGTCATATATTAGCTAAGTGAACTGGAGAAAATTACTTTACCTCTTTGGGACTCAGTTTCCTCATCTGCAAAATGTATGGGCCTGGACTCAGTGGCCTCCAAGGTCCTTTGCAGCTCTAAATTTGTGAAGTTTATGTTGTTCCACTCCATAGGGCTGAAGAGAACAGTCATGGGGTCTCAGTGAGGAGCTGCCAGGAGGGGCCCTTTTTTTCTTGCATCCCTTAGGAGAATGCTCTCCTCCAGGCACTTCACTGCAGGCATCAGCTTTGGCTTGCCTCCTCCCACTCCCAGTGCAGCCCTTCACATGCCAGCTTTCTCTGCCCATTGTCACCAGTGGCCTCCCCCACAAAGAAGTGGTATAACGTCCTCCAAGCCTTGACAGTGAGTGTGCAGGGCTGGCCTGGACAATGACTGCTTTCTCTGAATGCATTCATCATTCCTTGGAGAAGATGCAGACTTCTCCTCCAGAGCCCCCAGATAAATTGTTAGTGCTTTTGGCTTCAAGGCTGCCTAGTTTCCTTCTGCCTCTGCAGGGGGCGCATTTTCACATGCCACTCTCATTAACCCAAAGCTCCCCCGTGATGCCTCTGGGCCGATCACCCTGGAAACGCTTCTGGAGGGGAAGGACTCTTCAGGGTTGGTTATACGTTTATCTCAATGAAAAATGAATGTGTCTCTTGTAACCCTGTTTCCAGTCCCTGGTTCAAACATATTATTGCATAAAACTGGCTTGGAATAATAAAACAGCCATTATCTGCTTATTGTCTGCAAACGTTAGCTGACTGACTGGGCTGCCCTTTTTCAGGAACTCTGACAAAGGTGTTGAGGTCGCCTTCCTTGGAACCCGGACTGGCCTCTCCAGAATCAACCTGTTTGTGGGTGCTGAGCAGCTCACCAACCAGTAAGTCCCACCAAAGAGGCACATGGGAGTAGCAGAGGCTCATCCCAGGTGACTAGGGATGGGCAATGAGCATTTATTAGAGGGTGGAGGAAGGCACAGTACCTCAAAAATCAGAGAAGCCAGTTTGAATTTGGCCTCTTTTACCTAACACCTGCTATACTTTGGACAAGTCACCTACTCATGTCTAGACTCAACTTTTCCATCTGTAAACTGAGGGCCTAGGAATAGATGTCCTTTGAAAGCCCTTGTAGTTCTTCTAATTGGACCGTGATTTACTTCTGTGATTCTGTTAAGTGAAGATAATATGCTCATTTTACCGGGCCCTGCAGTAAATCAGAAATAGTTCCTGTCCTCAAGAGCTCACATACTTCCTTATCAGTTATATTCTGTCTTAATACACTTCACAGCTAAAAAAACAAAAAGAAATAACACATTGTCACAGGCACTAAAAGTGAGTGAACCAGGAAAGGTGGGAGGGGACACTTGACCTGAGGTTCTAGGGATGGGAAATATGGAGGAAAGGTGTTCCTGGTAGGGGGACCAGCCTGTGCAAGTATACTGAGGGGAGAAGTAGAATGCTTATGTATGGGGAGACGTAGGCAGGTCATTTGACTAGAAAGGAGAGTGTGCACTGGGTGCATTTTGTCATGAACAGACAGTATATGGTTTAATTGAGGATGCCTGGTCAAGTAAACAAGCATTCTTTATGTACTTATTCTGTGTGAGGCATTGAACTAGGGGGCAGCGATACAAAGAAAGGCTCTAGAAAGTCCCTGGCCTCAAGGAGATCACAGGCTAATGGAGAGAGATAATATACCAACAAGTATATAGGAAGATTCTGTTTTTTCTCTCTGTCTCTGTCTCCATGTCTCTATCTCTCTCTATAACTTTATCCATATCTATCATCCATATATCTATCTTTACTCTCTCTGTACATATATATATATAGACACACATATGTATATATACACACATACACATATATGTGTGTGTATGTAATTCTATACATGTGTATCTCTATATAGGATTATTTGAGGGTAGTCTCAGAGTGAATTCACTACAATAAAGAAAGATTGGGAAAGGCTTTCTGTAGAAAGTTGCATTTTAGCTGGAACTTGAGGGAAGCCAGGAGGCAGAGATGAGAAGGGAGAGCATTCCAGGTATGGGGCACAGTCAATGAAAATACTCATAATCTGCAGATGGAAGATTGCATAGGAAGGACAAGGAGGCCATTGTCACTGTATTGACTCTGTGAAGGGGAGTAAGTTATAAGAAAAATGGAAAGGTAAGAGGGGACTATGTTATCAAGAGCTTTGAACACAAAGCAGAAGATTTTATGTTTGCTCCTGGAAGTGACGGGGAAACACTGCAGTATATTCAATAGGGGCTTGATGTGGACTTGGGAGGAAAGAGAACTTTGAGGTGTCCAGAAAACAGCTGGAGGTGAGGTGAGACTAGTGCTGGATAGGTAAATCTGACAATCATTGGCATTAAAGGCTAACATTTATACATAAAGCACATAATGTTTATTATCTCAATTTATTATCTTTGAAGTAGGTAGGCAGTATAGATGTGATCCCCCTCCTTTTTAGACATGATGAAACTATAGACCCTAGAGTTGTTATACAACCCAGGGTAAAGCTCAGTTTCCTCTCTGTAAGATGGAGGCAAAAATCATTTCATGTTCTGCCAGGATTGCTGTAAGAAAACCAATAAACCAAAAAGAACGAATTCTAGGAATTATGTTGCATAACATAGATGTTTTTTTTTTTCACTTGACTGCTCCCTGGAGCCCTTGTGTGAGATTTCACCTGCCCCAAGTACCCCCACCAACTTTCTCAGGCCCTGGGAAGGCTCTGGGGTTCCACTGGCCCCTTGGATCCCATATCACATCTTGAGGAGCTCTTGCAGAACTCGGGAGATATCGGAATTAGAGACAGAACACAAAGAAAGCTTCCACATTTTTTTTCTGAGTCCATCTAAAAACAAATAGCTCTGGGGCTGGCAGCTGTTCCACAGCCCTGCTGTGGAATTTTTGCCCTCCCAGGGCTCATAATCTAAAGCCTGTTGATGTTTGAAAATCAAAACTCAAGCTGGCCTACTTTGACTTGCAACAGGACCAATACTCCTCCCACATAGGGGTGGACAGAGTGAGTATCCCTGAGGATGAGGGACAGTCGCCAAAGCTCTGGTGCACATGTGGTAGTGCCAGCGGATAGATTGAGACCTGCCCAGTCCCAATGCCAGCCCAGTTCCCCAGTCCAGTCTCAACTCCTGGACTTTCTCTCCGCATTAGCTGAATTATTTTATCTGCTCTGAGTCAATTATTGAGGTGATCAGACTATGGTCATGGTGCAAGGAAGTGGTCCTAAGACAGTGAATATGCCCATCTCAATCTCAAGCAATTTAGTCATAGAATAGAACTGACAAAAACCCTACTGTGATATTGGGCTACAGAAGGAAAGGTATGACACCAGGAAGTAAGGAGATGATGGGCTGGTTGTACTCAAGGCTGACCAGACCAAATCTGGAATATGAAATTCAGTTATGATCATTTCATTTTAGGAGGAACCTCAATAAGCTTGAGAGTGCCCAGACAAGAGCAGCCAGGATATACCAGGGCCCTTAATCCATGCCTAGCAGGAGAAAGTTGATGTTAAGGCCACCTATATTTGGTTCCTAGTTGTTTGCCTTTGGCTTCCCCATTAGACTGTGGGTTTCTTGAGAGCAGGGGAAATCTTTGTCTTTCTTTGTATCCCTAGCATTTAGTGCTGGCAACATAGTTGGTGTTTAATGAATACTTGTTGTCTTGACTGACCACAGATGAGAAAGCATGAGGGAGTTTGGACTGTCACTGAGCCTCCCTTCCAAGGATCCTTTATTCTATTCTACTATGTGATGAAAACAAGGCTAGAGTTGAGAACATTCCAACTGACCTGCTCCAGAATGCGTGTTCCATGAATTCCACTGAAGTTCTTCATTTTTCAGACCTTATCTCTCTAGACTTCAAAAGGAATACTTACTTCTGGACTCCTAGTCCTTCTAAAAGACAATGTCCTTGATTTTGAAGGTAACAATGGTGTTTTCAAGTTCACAGAGTATTATCTGTAAGTTGGGCCCCAGTGAGCAAAACTCAGGAAGAATTGGTAGAAGTCACCTTAGGCAAATCTAGGTTGGATGTCAGGAAGCTGGTCCTGACATTTAGACCTTTCCAAGGAAGAAATAGGCTTCCTCCAGCAGCAGTCTAGTCTACAAGCTAGGGTCTTCAATCACAGGCTGGATGACCACTTGCTGGGCATATTATAGTTAGTCAGTTCATAAGTATTTATTAGACAATTCCTGTCCAGAAGAAGCTCTCAGCCTTTGCTGGGTATGGATATGCAACTAGATTTTGCCAAAGTTCTTTGCAACTCTGATGTTCTGAAGTTCTAGAATTACTCTCTTGAAATGAGAGATTCTATTTTGCCAAAAACAAATGGATTGTGGATGTTCAATTGGTCTGAAAGTTTTTCAAAGAATTAAAGATGCTTATCCATGGGGGAAAATGTGTCCCTCTCTTCCTTCTAAATGATCCACCTTGGAAAGTGCCCTGGGGAAACCCTAGAATGAGCAATGAGTTGGCTATGGAGCTGTTAGAGGCATGTAACTAGTTGAGAGTCTCTAGTGAAATCAAAATGAATCCCACAAGTTCCAGAGTTGTTAAGTGAAAGTTCCTACTGGGCTCAGTCACTAACTAGAAGAGACCAAGTTGGAGACATGGAACAAAATGGGACAAAGTTGGAGAAAAAGTCCTTTCCGACATTTTTTAATTCCTATCCATTGCCCTTCAAAAGTTTTTTATTCCCAATATCACATATTTCAAATTGTTCAACAGATATGAACTTAATAAATTAGCATTATTTTTTTCACATTCAAGGAAGTAGATATTATTGCTTAGAAGTACTGAATGTTCAGAAGTAAGCAGTGCTGCTTCCTTTTGAGATCCAGGAAAATCAAGTCAGAAGCACGAAATGACAGACAGTGTGATGGTGCAAATAAATAGAGTAGGGGACTTGAAGTCAGGAAGATCTGAGTTCAAATGTGACCAGACACTTTACTTATGAGACCCTGGGCAAGTCACTTAACTTCTGTTTTTCTGTGTTCTTATCTGTCAACTGGGGATAATAATAGCACTGACCTCCCAGGGTTGTTACGAGGGGAAAATGAAATAATTGTAAGTGTTTAACACAGTGTTTGGAACATTGTAAATACCATATAAATGTTTTAAAGTCATTTTTCAGTTACTTCTGACTCTCTGTGACCCCATTTAGGGTTATCTAGAGATACTTGTAGTGGTATGCCATTTCCTTCCCCATCTCATTTTACAGATAAGGAACCTGAGGTAAACAGGGTTAAGTGACTTGGCCAGGGTCACATAGCTAGTAAGATCAAAGGCCAGATTTGAACTGGGGAAGATGATTCTTTCTGATTCCAGACTCAGCGTTCTATCCACTGTACCATCTAGCTACCCAAAATGTGATCCATTAGTATTAAGTATTGGGTGTAATACATGGAATATGAACATGCTTGAGTGGGATGAAGGCTAGCTGGGATGCTCTGGATTCTGGTCTGGTGTTCATCCATATGACGAAATAGAATCACAGAACCTAAGGGCCACAGAACTGGAAGGGAACCCAGTGACTTTGCAGTCTTACCAATACTTCATTCAGTCAGTCAATAAGCATTTATTAAGTTCCTAATGTGTATAAGCACTGGGCTAAGTTCTGTGGATACAAAGAAGGAAAACAACACAGAACTTACCTTCAAAGGATTCACTTTCTAATGGAGAGAAACAGACAACATGTGGGAAAAAAGCTGAAAAGGGATCACCAAGTCTTGTTCAGAAGATTTACAATGAACATTGGACTTCTTCCATTCCAGGCAGCACATTCAGACTTTGCATAGCTCTAATAGTTAAGAAGTTCATCCTTCTGCCCCCTAAAGTTAACCCACATTAGTCTCTTTTAGGCTTCTCCCAATTGTCCCAATGTATCACCTCTGGGGTCAAACAGAATAATTTCCCCAGATATTTAGGGGGAAAACAGTAACAGAAAAAACAAACAAACAAAAGCCAAGAGTTTATTAAGTACCTGTTATGTGCCAGGCTCTGTGCCAAGTGTTGTGTATGTGAAGAAAGGCAAACATAACCCCTTGTCTCACCAAGCTCACAATCTAATCATTTAGGACAAAAGGATGCCCAGTCAGTTGTGTCATCTTTGAGCTCAGTTTCCCCAGTTGTTTCAATGCAATTGCGTGATGGTGTAGTTTTTCTGGTATAGAAAAGAACATGGGGTTGAACAAAACATTGGAGACTCACACTGATACCATGAGTCAGCATCTCTGTCAGAAGGAAATCCCCCAGGGGCACTGCAGGATTAAGTTACTTGTCCAGTAACACACAGTAATGTGTGTTGGATGGACCTGAACCCAGGTCTTCTCTGTCCTAGCCCAGCTCTACTCACTACATCACACAGCCCCTCCATCCTTTCTATAGCAAAGCAACTAGTCAGGGACCTGGAATGAGGTGTGCGTTTCTCTCCAAGGGAGAATGGAAGGGCTTTCTCCCTAAGTGCCCTGGGAAATGACAAATGCTTTCTTCTCTCTTTCTGTTTCAAGAGACTTCCTGAAAGCTGGAGATAAGGAGAATATTTTCAACGCAGATCACTTCCCGCTCTGGTACCGAAGAGCTGCTGAGCAGATCCCGGGCAGCTTTGTCTACTCCATCCCATTCAGTGTTGGTCCGTATCACCATTATGTTGTAAATATTCACCCATGCAAAGCACAAGGCTGAGTTGCAATGATTCATCATAAAAACTCAGTTATTAGGAATCAACAGAGAAGTCTTTAGTCAATGTTTAATTAGTAACCAGGCTCCAGAGTCTGAGGACCCCAAACAAAGCAGTGATTTAGCCTAAGGCTATTGTGTAGCTAAGAGAAGCTCCCCAGCCACACGTACAGCCAAAAGCTACATTGCCACTTTGTGAGAAAAAGCTAAAGAAAAAAAGGTCAGCATCCATAATGACTCTAATCAACAATGCCACCAACAATAGGCCTGTTCACAGAATGGAGAACAAAGTCAGGCATCCAGACAGAGACCCTCTCTCCTCCCAGAGTAGGGCCAACACATTCTGACTTGCTTATGGAACGAGCCTGTTTGACCCTGTGGTCAACACATGTCCATCCTTGATTAACTTTCACATTCTCTATCAGACAATCCGTGCTCATATCCTGCCCAGGATGCTTACCAGGTACATGACCTTGGGCAAATTCACTTCTTGCCCTGGGTCTCAATTTTCTTATCTAGAAAATGAAGGATTGGACTAGATCCAGTAATAAATCAAGAATTACTAAACACCTACTGCACTGTATACAGAAGGAGGTAAAAGACAGTCTCCACTCATTGTAATCCATCCTCCATTCAGGTTCCAAAGTAATTTTACTAAAGTGTGGGTCCAAACATTTCATCCCCCAACTCAGTAAACTTTGGTAGCAACTGGTTGCCTCCAGGTTAAAATACAAATCCTCTGTTTAGCAATCAGAACTCTTTAGAATCTGTTCTCCTTCTTTTTTATATTTTACTCTTTACCACTTTGGTGGCCAAATGGAGAATGGATTAGCATAGGGAAATATCTGAGGTAGGCAGACCCACTGGTCATCTATTGTAACAGCCCGGATGTGTGATTATGAGAGTCTGTACCAGGGTGCTAGTAGGGTCAGAGGAGAGAAGGGGCTATATTCAAGAGACATTACAAAGGTGAAATTGATAGGCCTTGACAATGAATTGCATTTGAGGTATAAAAGAACATGAGGAGTCCAGATTGACTCCTAGGTCACGAGCCTGAGGGACTAGAGAGTGATGTTGTCATTAACAGTGACAGAGAAATTAAGATGGTGAGGGGAGGGTTGAGCGGAAAAGATCATGAGTTCTGCTTTGGGGGATGTTGAGTTTAACATGTCTACTGGACATCCAGTTGGAGATATCTGAGAAGCATTTGGAGATGTGAAACTGGAGGTCAGCAGAGATATTGGGGCCAGAGAGACTTGGACTTGAGAATCATCAGTATATAGTTGATAATTAAATCCATGGAAGCTGATGAGACGGATGAGTTAAATATTATAGAGGGAGAAGAGAAAAAAGCCCTGAACTCTGAGGGACATCTGTGGTTAGAAGGCATGATCTTCTAGGGGTGAAAAAGGCATGAAGAATCTAGGGAAAGAGACTGAGGAATGTTCAGATAGATGGGAGGAGAACCCAGGGAGAGTGATACCCTGAAAAGAAATTATCAAAGATAAGGGTGTATGAAGGAGGAGAGGTTAACCAATGGTGTCAGTGACCACTAATCATTTCTGAAAGAGGAACATTTCAGTTACCCATAATGCTTGGAAGATGCCACCTAAGGTTTAACTGAATCTTTGGATTATCTTAACGCTAAAGAGAAGAGTAATGTGTTAGAGTAGTTTATTGTGTTTTTAAGTTGAAAAATCTGTCTAAAATATATTAGTCAGTCAACAAGCCTTTATTAAACGCTTGCTACTGCCTGGCACCAGGTGAAACAAAAAGAAATTCAAAAGGCATTACCTAGTCCTCAAGGAGCTAATATTTTCATAGAGAAGTCAACATGTAGATGAATATATACAAGTAGCAAACAGACCGTATAAAGGGGAGCTAAGCAACAGAAGAAGTCATTGGCATCAAGAGAAATCCTAAAAGATGTTTTCTTATGCCCCCTTTGTTAGCCAGTCTCCTCCAGTGGACCTTATAGGGGTGCTTCTTTTAGAAGAAAGTAAGCGTTTCTGAGAGCTACTTGTCACCATCTAGGATCAGAGAAGGTGAAACGGTGACTGTAACCTGGGCTGAATCTCACCTGACTTCAGCACATTCCCTGGAAGATGGCACTTGTGTGTTCAAGAATACAATCCTTAGGCTTTTTTCCCTATGTAATTATTTTCCCCAACATCAATTGTTGGGAACAAAATCTAGTTGATTCTGGATCTTGGTTTGTATTAATTGGGTTCTGACCTTTAACTGTACTTTTTAATTTAATTATCTAAACCAAAAAAAGTTCACTTTATTCTCAACAGTGCCAGACAACAAGATTACCAAAGACTTAAATTCCTTTTCAGAACAGGAAACTTTTTTAATCAACTAAAACTATATAATGGGAAAAATCTCCCTTGTTTTTCATATCTGAATCCTGCATATATGAGTGTGCAGCAGAAGAGTTTTTTTGGTGCTTATTTACTACTAGATATAGGTCAACATACAATTCATTCTTGGCCTTCTGATGGAATTACAGAATGAGTACGTCAGAAGGGACCCTGGATGCTGTCTAAATACCTGACCAAGTGTCCCTCTACAACATAACTGGCATGTTATGGGCCTCTAGTGATGAAGAACCTGCCATCTTTTAAGGCAACCCATTCCACTTGAAAAAGGTTCTCATTGTTATGAAGTTATTCATAACATCACATTTCAACGTTTCCTCCCCTGATTTTCCTGGTTCTTCCCTCTGAGTCCAAGCAAAATAAGTCTAAACTCTCTTTCGTGTGATAGCCTTTCAGACTCTTTAAGACAGATGTCCTGCCATCCGGAAACCTTTACACATTATAATAGTCATCATGTAGACACAAAGAAAGCCAATTCTTTCTTCTTTAATACGGATGAGATAGGAAAGAGAATCAATCATTACTTCATCCAACTGTTTTTTAAGTCATTGTAGAAAGTTGTAGAGAGGGAGATTGATATTTGATACTAACAAGCAGAAGTGTCCTCAAGTCTAATGGGCTGCCTTGAGAGATAATATCTTCCTCTCTCACTGGAGGTCTTCATTCAGAGACTCCATGACTACTTGCCAGAGATATTGTTGTAGGATTACTTGTCCACGTTTGAATTGGGCTAGATGATCCTTCAACCCTGAGATTCTGTAATTTTATGAAAAAGTCCAGATCTCTCAGTTCTGAGCCCTGGGCTCTTGTTCTGGCTCTCTGCGTAACCTTGGACAAGTCACATGATATTTCTGAAACTTTGGTTTCCTTGTCTTTAGAAAAAAAATTATTAAACCAGGTGATGTCTAAGATGCTGGGCTGCTTTGACTTTCTACAATATTGATTCTAGGATATCAGAGAGTTTTACTTCCTTATATAGTGTCTGGCTACCAAGAAGAAGAACTCGGATAATTTCCATATGATGTCTGAGGTCACTGCTTTGGTGGCATTCCAAGTCAATACTTGGCAATTTTCCCCTTTGAGGTCTGTAGCCATCATGAATAACCAACAAGCTATTAATGAGTCTTTGGAGTAAGCATTGCATTCCTGTTTTATCCATGTTTGGAATAGATGTGCCCAGAAACCCAACGCTTTCAATAAGACTTTACAGGTCAGTCCATTCTGAACCAAGAAATCAGAGCCAATGCTCCCAACTCATTTGAAAACTATTTCCAAACTTCTTGTCCAGCTGCTATCCTATTATATTTATATATATATATATGTATATGTATGTATGTATGTATGTATCCTATTATATATCATATATATATATTTATATATTTCTTTTTTGGACAGAATATAAATATGACCATTGAGGTAAGTAAACACAGGGGGCAGTAATTATGTGCTACTGAACATGCTGTATGTTTTAGACTGTAAAAAATTCTAGGAGAAAGGAGAAAATTAAACTGAGGTCCCTTTCATGTCTCCCAAGTAAGGTGATAGCAAATCAGGTCTACCAGAGTTCCAAAGTTGTTACATCTTAATGGTACTCTTAGGACCTGGAAAGGATCAGAGGATCTTAGCGTTAGGAGGGACTTCTGTGGTCTGAATTAGAATCTCTATCTTGATTATTTCTATAAGAGGCTTTCCAAGCATTTCTTGAAGACTGTCAGTGAAAGAAATCCACTATCTCCCAAAGAAGTCCATCTTACTCCGGGATATCTAGTTGTAAGAAGTCTCTCTGTCCCCTTCTATTGAGGCTACATTTACTTCTCTTCTGTTTTTATCCAAGAACTCTACTTCTGTCCTCTGGGGCCAAGCAGAATAAGCCCCAGAATCCCCATTCCACATGATGGCCTTTCAGATCTTTTCAGGCAGTAACTGTCTCTCCCCATTCATTTCCAAGTTCTCTTTCCTCCCAGCTAGGTAGCCCCATTTCCTTCAAGAGATCCTTCTATGGTATGAACTTAAGGACCTTCAATATCCTGGTAGATTTTGGATGTTTTCCAGCTTATCAATGTTCTTCCTAAACTGTGAAGCCTAGAAGTGATTATAATGCTGCAGTTGTGTTTTAACCAGGGAAATGTGCTTGGTGTAATGCCTGAAATAAGCAAGTACTTAATAAATGCCTGTTGACTTAGCAAGCATCTTATTTTGGGAGTTGATGTTTATTGATACATCCTAAGACAGTTTTAGCTTTTTCAGCTGTTGTACCAGTGTTGACTCTCATCCAGGAGAAGAAACCAACAAGTATTACTGAGCCCCAATACCACTTACCAAGCATCAGCTCGTACAAGGGTGGATGGTGTTGAGTTTAGAATCAGGAAGACCTGGGTTCTAGTAGCAGGGTTTACCATATGAATTGGCAAGATGACCACTGAGTTCCCTTCCAACAGTCAAATTCTATGTTTCTAAAATTCCATGAATTCAAAGCTTTGATAATAATTGTATTCCTGTAGCTAATATCTTGCACCATTTTCCACCTCTAGCAACTCTATAGGACCTATCAACTTTACCATTGAATAGGTTAGGATCTGCCTGGTTAAAGAATCTTCCCTATGAGGAATAAATGTTGAAGATGTCATAAGTTCCTGTCATTTACTTTGGTGTTCATGGTGGATTAATCCACTGAAATATCATAGCTGTTTCTCCCTTCCAACAGGAACATCAAACAAAAGCAATGTGGTGACTGCTAGTACCTCCATCCAACTCCTTGATGACAGGAAATCACCAGTGGTAGCAGGTAATACTCTCGTTTGTTTCTATCTATGAGCAAAGCAAGAGTGTTTTATGTTCATTGGTCAGGTAACGGATTTCCCTTACACTTTTTTTCTGTCCAAGGACAAGCACATTTCAATAATTTGTTTTCTAAAATTTTCATCAGTGCCATATATTTTATATCACAATTATTTCCTCATATAACCCCTTCCTGATCAAGCTCTTTGGTGCAACAACAAAAAAGAAAACGAGGAGAAACTGAACAATAGATATTACTTACGCAAAATTCCATGCCTGTAACTCCCCACCTATTTACTGAGAGAATCCAAGTGGGTTTTATTATCATTTTCAGAACAAAACTGATCACTGCAATTAATGAAAGTGGGGTCTTTGTTTATGTTGTTTTAATTAGTAGTTATCTTGTTTTCTCGGTTCTACTTTCTTTCACTCTGCTTCACTTCATACAAGTTTCCCAATGTTTCTCTCAATTCCAAATAGTCGTAATTTAGCAAAGGTACATTGAAAGAGTTCATTTTTCTTGGGAGCATGATGTTGCCTTATCGACACTGAGGGTAAGTTGCTCTTTGAAAGGGTGGCTGAATGTTTTTGGCACTCTTATCTTCCCAAATCCACAACTACTTGGACAGAAGGTAAAGGAGAATGTTGCCTCAACTGTGTGGGCATTTGAGATCAGATAACAGCTGAAAAATTAGTAATGATCTTTCTTTAAAAAGTGGCAGCCATTAGGTTTGACTATATGCATGAGGTCTGTGTGGCATCTTTTAAAACATGATTCTAGACTGAATGGAGCTTTGTTGGTAAATAGCTACTGAAGAAGTAAACAAACAAATATCTGTCTGGGTATACTGCCCTCCTATGAGGAATCTGGCATAGGTTACAATGACCTTGTCTCACCACAGGATGCATCTTTTTGTAGGACCCTGGGAAGATTTTTCTCACTAGCAAGAATATCTGGGGCGTTTTGGATGTCATGTTGCATGTTTTTCTGAATTTCCTAATACTGAGCTCTCCCCACCAGTGGAATGGGCTGCCTTGGAAGGGTAGGATCTTTCCTGTTCTGGAAAGTCTTTCTGGATGGCTATTTTCTAAGGCAAAGTTGAGGGGATTCTCAAGTCAACTACAAATTGAATTCGATGACTCTCTGCTCCTTCCCAACTCGTATTTAGTCAGAATCTGTCAGAGTGATTTTCTGCACACGAGTCATTTATAGTATAGTTTAAGAACTTTAGATTTTTCCTCCCATTTGGACTCTGTCTTTGCATATGTGTTTTAATTGGAAAAGACTGAATGCTTCTCGGCTCATCCCAGGGCAGTAATTCTGGCTATGTATAGTCAGTTATGCTGTTGCGTGGTAGGTTTGGTATGTCTTGGAGGAGAAGTTTAGGTAGAAAAGACATTTTGGTTTTGTGGTTCCCTAATCCTGTCCCTTAGACTCAGCCATTCAATGGGCCAAAATCAATGAAGGGATAGACTGCCCCTGCCTCAGGTAATTTCCCTTTGGTTGAATTTTGTTTAACTCAACAAACATTTCTTAAGCCAAGTGACCCAGTGGATAGAGTGTTTGACTTGGAGCCAAGAAAACCTGAGTTTGAATCCTACCTTAGGGTAACTAGATGGCATAGTGTATAGAGCACTGGACTTGGAACCAGAAAGATCTGAATTCAAATCCAATCTCAAGACTCTTACTAACTGTGTGACCCTGGACAAGCCACTTATTTTCTTTTGCCTCAATTTCCTCATCTGTAAAATGAGACCAGTATTGACAGCTACCTCCTAGGGCTGTTGTGAGAAATAATGAGTTATTGTATACAAAGTGGTTTACAAACCTTAAAGTCTTCTATAAATGTTGTTGTTGTTAGCGGTGTTCCAGGCACTGTGCTGAGAATATAGAGACAAAAATGAAACAATCTTTGCTCTTCAGAATCTTAGATTCTGTCATTCGTTAAAAAGTCAGGCCTTATGTACTTGCAATGTTCCAAGTGCTACATTCATCGCCAGTATACAATGATACGGACACTATCATCAAGGAGCTTATGTTGTACTTTTATTCAATAAACATTTATTAAATACCTACTGCATGCTGGGCATCATGCTAAGTGTGGAAGATACACCAAAAATAAAAGTCCCTGCCATCAAGCAGCTCACATTCTGAGGTAAATCATCCATTCTCACCTATTTAAGAACCTGATAGTAATCACAGTTTGTTGGCATCCTACCCAACAAGGCTGAGATTGGCTGTGAATGGGGCTGGTAGAGTGGAATGAATTCTGGTTCTGAGGTCAGAGGAACTGAAAACAAATCTCTACTCAACTACTTTGTATCGGGAAGACTATCAATGAGTGACATGATATCCTTCAATCTCCATTTTACTGTCTCCAAAAGGGCAGGAGAGTGGGTAGGGACAAACTAAATGTCTCAAGTGTCTCGCAGTTCTAAATCCATGAACTGACGGAGTCTAGGGCCAAACCTAAGTGATCATCCCAGCCAAGGTCAGCTCCAAATTGATGTCACATTTCATTCTGGGTTTTCTTCAGCCCTAGTATCCTCTGATCTGGGTCAGGCTGCTCTTTGTTGAAACCAAAGTTGGCAAGTCCCTTCCCCTATTCGGTTCTAGTTTAGAAAATATTCCCAAATGCCTCACATTTCTGAAATGCCTGTTTCGGTTGATTATGAGTGAAATGTGGATTCAGTTTGAACAATCTGCATCCGGACTGCAGAAGAATGTGGATATTCTCAAACACTCCCTTAGACACTTGGTCATAGAACAAGCCCAAGACAGCATGGTAAAGTCCTGCTTGGAGCTTTGTCATGATACTGAACAAAACAGCCTAGTGACCACAGTGCAGTGGGTCAGAAGACCTACCTTGTCATGAGATAATTAACGAGAGGGAGAAAAGGAAAACAAGTCTGAGGTCATATGGGCAACATACATCGTGGGAAAAATGCAGTCTTGGAGTCAGGGGGATCCGGATTTTAATTGTACCTTAATCACTTTATGTGACCTTGGGCAAGTGGTTGAACATCTCTGGATCTTCATCCTTGAAAAGAGGGAGTTGGTCTAATTCAGAAGGGTCAAACACAACACTCCCAAGTATGAACAAGGGAGAATATTTAACAAAATAAATAAAAACATAAGAAAACACAGATAATAATATGTGTTTTTAAGTCATTATGTTGCCCTGAGGGATCCTCATGTCCAGTTTAGTGTCTCTCATTTCTGTTGACTCCTCTGGTCTAAATGACCTCCAATTTTCCTTTCATATCTATCATCCTATAATGATCTAGTTTTGAGCAAGTCAATTTAGTGTGAAGAACATGATATTTGGAGCTGGGGAACCTGAGTTCAAATCTCATGTTTGCCATTTACTCCCTCTGTGGCCTCGAACCATAACCTTGATGATGTAATCTTTCTAGACTTCTGTTCCTTACCAATAAAGTGAGGGAGTTGGTCTGGGAAGCCTCTAGCATCCCTCCCATCTCAATCTATGGCTGTCTATTTCTACAGTCTTGGCAGCAATTGGAATAATACAATGAAAAGAGTGCTGGATTTGGTGTGACAGGGGCTGAGTTCAAATCTCACTTTACACCTGTATCATCTTGTAGAAACTATTTGACCTCAGTTTCTTTCTTTGTGAAATGTAAGGATTGGGGTAAATGACTTCAAAGGTCCTTGCCAGTTCCAAATTTATAATCCTAACCTAACCTAGTCATTAAGGTTTTCAACGGGAGAACCTGCTCAAGCCTAGGTCTCATGGATTTGATCCCAGGGAGAGGCCGTGGAATGGATGAAATGACCTCCCAATGACCTTTAAATTTACAAAGCACAAGGGGCTATTTCACTGTGTTTTAATAATTCCAACTTGCTTTCAAGTCGCTGTAATAATTAGGTCTTGGTAATTTTTTTCCCTCTCATTCCCCTCAAATTAAGTGGAGATTGTTTACTATTTTAAAATGAAAGGGCAATTTTAATTGGAACAGAATTCGTGTCTCAGCAGGTAGAGATGAAAATGTGCATAAGATTGTCCCTTGTCCTTGTGGGGAAACCAGATGGGCCAAAGGGGACTGACCCTGAACTGAGCTTCAATGGAACTCTTGTTTAGAAAGTAAACAGATCTGAAGGGAAAAGTTGACAATTTTGCAAATAATTATGAAGGAGCCAGCTTGGAAGCCTTGCCTAACACCATGGCAAGCTTTGGTATTCTCTAATCCATTTACAATGCCTGGGCCTCTTGGGTGGGGAGGAATTTAAAAAAAAATTTTTTTCTTCTTTTAAGCAAAAACATTTCGATCCTCATCTGTCACTGACAGCTTTGAAGAGGGGGCAGGCATACTGGGCAGGCTTCCATTGATACATCACCATGGAGGAGAAATGAGGCCCATCCATCTTCTTTTCCCAAGGCACCGGTGGAGTACCCCTCTTGATCTGTCTGCCAGCCAGCTACCCAGCTGCCCCAGGATTTGCATACACTCGTGGCAGAAAAGGGAGGGATGTGGAGTCCTTCCTTGTCAGAAGATCTGTCAAGGTTAAACAGAGCCCTAGATTCCCTAGATCAAGCTCAGAGTCCACCTTCTTCCCTTCTTAAGGATCTAGTCCCACATTTGCTAGTGACTGCTTATATGAACTGTAGCAATTCAAAGAAGATCTTGGAGTTTTAATATTATAATCCACAAAATAGAAAGAATAATAGTATCTTGGGGGGCAGAATGACACAGAGGATAGAGAATTGACACCTGGGTTCAGATCTCAATACTAACTGGGTTACCATGGGCAAGTTGCTTCAAATAGACAAGCCTTGGTTTCTCCATCTGTAAAACCATAGCTGTAGTATTGGAAGAGTCTTCAGGCCATGTTGTCTGACTCCCTGACTTGAAAGATGAGGAAGCTGAGGCCCACGGATTTTCTTAAGGGCCCTGGAACTTTCTCACAGTCATCTAGATAGTAAGCATCAGTGGTGAGATTGGAACCCAGGTCCTGTGACTTTTGTCAGGGTCCTTTTCCCTGATCAGCACTGACTCTCCTACTACATGGGCTGATGATAGGGTTCAAATGTAACTAAAGTGGTAGGTAAACATGAAAGCACTTTATAGATGTTGGTCTTTTGTGTTATTTTTCAACCTACTTCAGGGTTAGACTGAGGACAAGCTGAGATAACTTGCAGGAAAATTTCTAAATATGAAAAACAAAAGAGACTGGAATGAAACCAGGAAGGCAGGAGCTGTGGATGAGGAGGGGAGAGTGTTGTACATATGTCAACAGCCATTGAAAATGTCCCAGAGTCAGGAGATGTAGTGTCTTCTTTAAGAAACATCGAGGAGGCAGATTGTGTGTGTGTGTGTGTGTGTGTGTGTGTGTGTGTGTGTGTGTGTGTGTGAGAGAGAGAGAGAGAGAGAGAGAGAGAGAGAGAGGCAGACAGACAGGGATAGAGACAGAGACACAGAGACAGAGAGATTGAGACAGTTAAAGTAGAACTTTCATTTATTTTCAAAATTCTAGACTTAAAATACGGCTATGTTGTGTTTGCTTTATGATGTGGGGCATTTAGAAAACTGATGTTACCTGGGCATGTCCTATTCCCTTTTCTTCTGCCCTCAGTAGGGGGTGATAGTGAGAGATGTTGCAGAAGAGGGATTTATTAAATTGGTAACAAGATATTCAGAGCTGAACTGAAGATTAATATTAGGACCTCTCCTAGAAGAACTTGGCTTTTTTTTTAAAATTAATCTTACTTTCTCCACCCCTGCCCCCATGGAGCAGGCAAGAAAATCAATGGTCATTATGAATATGTATAGTCATGCGAAATAAATTGAAAAAAGGAGATGGAGAAGGAGGAAAAGAAAAGGAGTAGAAGAGAAGGAAAAGGAAGAGGAGTGGAAATGGGAGGAGAAGGAAGAGGGAGAAAAGAAGGAAGGAAGGAAGGAAGGAAGGAAGGAAGGAAGGAAGGAAGGAAGGAAGGAAGGAAGGAAGGAAGGAAGGAAGAAAAATCTGTACTTTGGGTCCATCACTTCTCTCTGTCTGGAAGTGGATACCCTGGAGCTACTCAGAGGTTCATTCAGGGAAACTTGCAAGAACTTTCTATTGGCGCCAGGGTAATTTGATGGCTATGGGGGATGCTACACTATAAGGCCTGGAGAAGGTTGTCTGTCGCTGCTGTTTATATCATCATCTGCAATAGCCCTTCATGAGCACTGAAGACTAAACAGACCCATGATTAGAAGACACTCCAAGAAGTTCATCAGAGCATCAGGAGCTGCTGTTTCCCTCACTCTAGAAAAGAGAGGTTTTAACTGGGAGATAATGGCTTTCTGAAAGTCAGAGGTATTTTTCAACACTGGCCTCCAAGAGGCAGCAAGCTCACTGTGCCTACTGGCTCTGGGGCACCACTTCTGCCAGGGAAGAGGGAAGGGCCAAAATGTAGATTGAGATTGCATAATTTTAAAGAAGAGGATAATGAGCAAAATGGTGATTGCAGGCTTTAGTGTCCCATGGAAGACCCTAGTTTAATCAAGTAATTAGAAGAATGGTAGATTCATGAAATTGAGCATAACCGTTATTCTGTAGTGTGCTATTTCATTGGAAGTTGGTCTATGTTATGTTATGTTGTGTTATGTTGTGTTATGTTATGTTGTGTTATGTTATGTTATATTATGTTGTGTTGTGTTATGTTGTGTTATGTTATGTTGTGTTATGTTATGTTATATTATGTTGTGTTGTGTTATGTTGTGTTATGCTATATTATGTTGTGTTATGTTGTGTTATGTTATGTTGTGCTATGTTATGTTATATTATGTTGTGTTGTGTTATGTTATGTTGTGCTATGCTATGTTATACCTGGAAAGGCCTCCTGCCCTGTCGTTGCCAGTTGTTTTTCTCCTCCTTTAAGGAGCATGTCAGATATGACCTCCTACAGGAAGCCATCCCTGATTCTCCAGGTTGGTATTAAAGGTCCTCATCAGACCTCAGAGAACATTTGGTTGCCCCACTCTAATCTTTGTACCTTGGTGTGTATGGTTTCAAGGAGAAGGGAATCCAAACTTGTGATCCCAACTGAGTAGGGGACTCCCGGGGAGGAAAATTCCTTTAGCAAAGCAAATACAGATCAGAGTGTGATCTTCTGGCTATTGGTTTAGAGAGTTGCATGAGAGCTTCAGTAACTTTCTCAAGGTCATATAGTAGAAACAGAAGTTGAACTTGAGTCTTCCTGTTTTTAAGGCTGTTCCTCTGTTCAGTGTGGCTGGGGAGGCCCAGGCATGGTGAGCTGGTCGACCGGGTTGTCTGCCACATCATATTGTATATTATATTATCTTTTGGTTACTGCGTCACATTGTCTATGCCTCCCTCTTCCCATTTTAAGCCCCTTGAATCAAATTGTTGTTTCTGTGTTCATCTTTTGTTGCCAAAGAAGACCGCTATCAGAGAAATGATGACACAACTTTCACTTGGCTTTGTTCTGAGTGAGGGAGGGCTGTGCAGGTCACCGGCCTCACTTCTCCTCCAGAGCCATCTGAATCCAGTGACCAGATATTCATCAGGATGACTGGAGATGGCCCAGGATGCAATGGGAGACCTTGGCCTCTTTAGGCCCAGGTTTATTCAGTACTCACTCAGGGTGAGGTAACACCTATTCAGTGAATAGGCCCATTTAAGAAGTAATCAGGAGATGGCCCCTTTAATGAGGCAAAGAAAAGTAACGTCAGGCTGGAGGGAAACAGCTGAAGGGGAGATTGGGCAGCCGTCTAGTGTGGTATAATCTATGGGCTTCAGAGTGTAGTAGGTTTAAGGTTTTGGGACAGGAAAGGGAAAGGGAAGTGAAGGGAAGGAAGGGAAGGGAAGTGAAGGGAAGGGAAGGGAAGGAAAGGAAAGGAAAGGGAAGGGAAGGGAAAGGAAGGGAAGACTTCCATGGATAGATTGCTTCATTATTAGAATATAAGCTCCTTAAGGACAAAGACTGACCCATTTTTGTTTCTTGAATGCCCAGTGTTCAGCGCAGTGCCCTTCTCATAGCAAGGGCTTAAGAAATGCTTTTGCATTCATTCATTTACTAAACTCTGTATCTTCTCTAATACCATTCTCTAATAATTATAACTCAGTTCAAACCAATCCAAACCAATCTGACCAGCTTTTAAAGGACAAGATCAGCTTCATTTTTATTTTTGTATCACTCAAGCCCAGCACGTTGCATCCCACACAATAGGTACCTAAATTATTGATCTAGAAGTATTACAAAGCAAAGGGTCTAATACAGAAAATATGGAATGAAGGTCCTTCTTCCATGGGCCTCTTATTTCTACAAGAATTTGCTAAGGACCTACTGGGTAGAAGTCCTTCCATTTAAATCGCTACTTTCATAAATGCCTGGATAATAGGAGAACTTTTTTAAAAAGGGAATTGTTACATTGGCAATATTCCCACTGCCTCTGATGTACTGTTAGACTCTGCATGTATTCTGTTAGCTGCATGGTAGTTAGCTTGAGTACATTAGCTTAAATGACTAAAGTGGAAGCCGAGAAGAGATTCCGTGTCAGCAACAGAAAGCCGACATGGTTGTGTACTGGCTACCATACAGGGAAAAAGAAGACCTGGGAGAGTCTTGTCTCTGCTGCATCCTGCCTGTGTGACACTGGCCATGCTACTCCTTCCAGCGCCTGTTTCTGAATGGATAAAATGGGCCTAATACCTGCTCCGCCTTGCCTACCTCATGGAGTGGTTTCCAAGAAAGTGCTTCTTAAACTTCAAATAGAAAGTTTTAGTACCCATGTAGAAATCATGTAGTGAGCTTTCCCTTTTGAGGCTTTTAAATTTATCATTTTGGTCCAGTGAATAATGTTTTCCCCCTGCTTTTCTGATCATGCTCTTTTCTCCTAGCATCATGAATTAATTTGCATTCATATTTGTCTTTTCTCTTATGTAAGAAGATCATATATTTAACAGTGAAAAGGTGTTCAGAGTTATTTTACTATGGAGGAAACTGAGGCTGGTGGAGATGACATGACTTTCCAAGGTCACAAAGGCAGGATTTGGACCTCGGCTCTCTGATTCAACAACTAAACCAGATAGCAAAGCCACAAAATCTATTATTCTCACACCTGAAGGCCAAATGTATTTTGTGTAAAAAGCTGGAACATGATACTATCAGATACTCTCAACATCAGACATTTTCTTCACTCTTAGTACAGCTCTGGCAAATGTATCTCTGGGTATAGAGCAATAGTAGGGCACAGGGAATTACAATTCTTTGTTGTTGGGGTTGGTGGAGAGGGAAGTAGTGACTCAGGACCTGGGACAGTCAGGGATCATTCAAAGGCCACTACATTTTATCAAAGGAATGCTTTTACTGGGGGACCAAAGGTATCCTCAAATATCCCCTTCTCTAAGCAGCAGTGACATGGGTCGGCTTTTTATCCATCTTGGCAGAAGAGAATAACATGATGGCAAAAAAGATCTAGGCAGCTGAGATGTCCGTTTTTGTTTTTGGAAATGGATTGGGTTCAAGGTCTGGCTCACATTGTCTCCCAAACCAGCAGCCACCTTTAACCCTCAAATAGTCCTAGGAGGCAGCTGCTGGAATCCCACAGTAGATGCTGACAAGGGCACAGGCTGGATTAAATTTCATGCTGTTCCTTGCCATGAGAATAAAAATAGCCCTGAGCTGGGAGAAGCTGGAGCCTCTATAGTATAATTGGACCAGGAGGAATTTAAATGACCCCAAGGGTTTTTTCCTCTGCTGCTGGATGCATCCCCTCACTTAGTGGCTTTAGCAACTGAGGCTAGAGGGAACTGTTTCCTGGGCAAGTCTGATTGATTCTGAAATGAGAAGGACTGCCCAAGCCTTTTACAGATGAGTAACCCAAGGCCCAAATAAGTTAAGTGATTGGTTTAGGGTTCACATAGGTTGTGTGTGAGGATAGAATTATACCCTGCATGCAACACAGTCTATGCTTTAAAAGAACCTGGTCCAAGGCCTTCAGTTTAAAGGAAAGAAATTAGACCCAGGATAATTGTGGACTTCCCCTGCTTGAAGGACTTCCAAGGTGGTCTCTGGTGGCCAGTTGTCTGATATGTTGTGTGATCATTCTTCCTCAAGCATGAACTAGATCATAGGCACATCAGTCTTGAGTTGGATCGGGACTCAGAGGCTCCTCTGATCCAATATCTTCATTTTCCAGATGAGGAAATTGAGCCTAGGGAGTTCTGAAGCCTATGGAAGTTGTGACTTTCCCAAGATCACACAGGTAATAAGTATTAGACACCTGAGCTTTTATTCTTTCTGCTGTCCAGCAAGATTCTGGGATTCTGCTTGGTCCAAGGTAATAGGATCATAAAAAGAGACCTGAAAATGACCTTACAGCTCATCTGTTCCAACCTCCTAATTTTATAGTTGTGGAAACTGAGGCCAGAGAGGTTAAGTCACTTGTGCAAAGTGACATATGCAAAAAATATTAGCAGTAGGGTTTGAAGTCAGGTCTTCCAGCCTCCAAGGCCCTTTCTCTTCAGTACACCACATAAGCCTATTAGTAGCAAACCCAAAATAGAACCAAGGTGTTCCTTTATGTCCTCATCAAATAATTATCCAGTTTCCTTAGTTATAGAAGTGATATCCCAAAGGTTCTATGACCCTACATTACAGCCAATCCATGCCTGCCTATTATGGGTTATTCTTATCCATATCTTTGCATAAATTCACTACCCAATATGTTGGGAATTTCTCATGTTCTCTTGTTATCACATGGATACCAAAAGAATTCATGGGCTGCCATTGGCTCTCCCTTACACTGAGTCAAGGGCTAGTCTTTTATTTTTATCCCCATCACATACATTTCTGATGTCATCATTTATACTCCTGCTTAATTCCTTCAATATTAAATCCATGTGAAATAAGTATTTGAAAATAGGTAGAGAGAACTAATCACAGCAAAGAAAATAAACCACCTTTGGAATCAGAGAAGCTGAGTACAAATATTCCTTGGTCTCCTGATCTCATTCCTGATTGACTCTGACCTGCTCTGTTTCTGTCCCTATTGAGACAGCCTAGACTCATAGGTCCTGGAATTATTTCACAACCCTTATTGGGTTTGGTCTACAGCTCAGATCTCCTGAGCTCAGGAAATCCACCAACCTCAGTCTCCCCTGCAGCTGGGAGTACAGACAAGCTGGAGTCTCTCCCTCTGGCTTGATCTCCAATCTTCTGTACCCTCCACTCCTAAAATGTCATGTTCTTTTTGAGGCTTCTAATAGAGCAGTGCCTGACTGACATAGTCTTCGAAATACAGATAGGAAGAGATTGGACTGGACTTGAGAAGGTCTGGGTTCAAGACCTTGCAGCATGACCTTACATAAGGGCTCCTCTGGTACTCAGTTTCCTCTTCTTTTAAAGGAAGTTATTGGACTGGACAATCTCTTCATCATCCTCATCCTCATCATTGTCATCATTATTATCACGCATTTAGTAAGCACTGACTGTGTGCCAGGCACAGTGTTACATGCTAGGGGTACAAAGAAGAACAAGATCTCTTACATCTCTTCCAGTTCTGACATTCTCTTGAAATATACCTAATTCCTAGAGTCCATCCTGGGAGGCACCAGGGGCCTGTTGGCTTCAGGAATGTGGTTGGTGGCTGCTGTCTTGCTCCTGTTTTTTATAGCTGCCCAAGAGGACTTGTCACTCTCCTCTCTTTCCCTTGTCTCTGAACACTCACATAAAATAAAACAACCTTGACTTACACCTACCATCCCTATCACCTTGCTCATTGTGAAAGAATTTTCTGGTAACTAAGGCTTTTCTCATCCATTTATTCTCTCCTTGGGTCCTTAAATCTATCCTGTGAAGCATGTAGAACTTTTAGAGTCTGTCACCCACCTCATTAACTTCAAGGGTTTAGTGGGAGAGGCCAGTGGGATACAGTTTGTTACAGGCCCAAATACAGATTTTTAGAAAGGCAGAACTTTTGGAGTCAGAAGACCTGGGTTCAGATACTGTCATTTACAATCTAGAGCAAATTGTTTTCCTTTTTTGAGTCTCCGTTTCCTCTTCTGTAAAATTGGAAGTGGAACGGTTAGACTAGATGACCTCTGAGCTTTTATCTAGCTCTAAACCTGTGACCCCCTGAACATTTCACTGACTTCTTTGTCTCCCAATATGCACAAAAATTTCCTAATAACCCTCCATTCCTTACTGACCACTATGTGGTGCCTTATACATATGATCAAGGTGTTTCCTTCCAGAGCATCCCAGAGCCTGCCTAATCCAAGCCTCTGCTAAACAAGTATCCCTTTGACAGTGTGTAGAACAAGTGGTCCTCCTGCCTTTAGAATGGCCTGGACAGATGTGCCTCTGGAGATGGGGGATGCTCCGTTTGGAAGTCTTCAAGCACAGACTAGATAGTCACATGTCCTAATGGGAACTTGACCAGCTCCAGAGGCAGGCCATTCAATGCATCACATACTCTAGGTGTAATTGTCTCCTCCTCAAAATGACTTTGCATTTACTTTTCATATTTTGTGTATTGATTCATCAGTATGCCTGTTGTCTCTCCCACCCTCTTCCCCCTAGAATGTTAGGTCCATAAGAACAAGGACGTTGAATTTCTTTTTCTCAGTATCTCCAGTATTTAAGCAATTCCTGGCATAAAATAGGAGATGATTAAGTGCTTTTAATTTTTTTTCAGTAGAATTAGGAATGTTTTCATTAGATTGAACTGATTTTTGCCTTTCCAAAACTCACGACCATTTTTCCTAGATCTGTCCTCCTAGTTCTGTCCTCCAACGATAAACAGAATAAATCTTGTCGATCTTACCAGTGAGAGCCTTTCAGTGCTTGAAGACAGTTACATCTTCCATGATTTTTCTCTTCATGAGAAAAACGATCCCTAGCTCCTTCAATAATTTCTTCCGTGGTGTGATCTCATGGGAGTAACCCATCTCCTTAGCTTCCCCTCTGAATGTTTTCTAACTAATTGATTAGTTTTCTAAATATGGTGACTGTGGTACCCCAGGTAGATGAACTTCTTTTCAAATGATGCACAGTAGCACCACCTCTGCCTATAAACATGACCACTTTAGATGAAGGAATAGATGAGTTTGCGTCTCTTCCTTCAATGATCAGTGAAAATGAAAGTGGGAGATTTCAGACACCATGGGATCCAATGAAATCATTAATATGTCTAGGAGAGGTCACAATATAATGACGATGAGGATGAGGATGGTGGTCATTAAAAAGGTATCATTTATATAGCTCTTTATGGTTTCAAAACATTTTACAAATATTAATTCATTTTTCCCCACAGTAACCCTTGGAGATAGGCTATTATTATCCTTATTTTACAGTTGAGGAAATTGAGGCAGGCAGAGGTTAATTTACTTCCTCAGGATCACACAGTATCCGAGGCAGATCTGAACTCCCTTCTTCATAACTCCAGGTCCAACAGGAGAGAGCTGCAGAAGAGTAGATGATCTGAAAAGACCAGGATTCTGGTTCCAAACCTGTAATAGACTAGCAGCACAGAAAGTGACTTAGAGATATCTCATTTCCCCACTCTGTAAAATGAACCTGATGATGCTTGAATTTCCTATCCCTATGGAGTTGGGAGGATTGGATTTTATCAGCAAAAGTTGTTAGTACTTTCATTCTCCTATGAAACTTTCTTCTGTTTAAACACTGTTTTCCACTCTTATCTTATGATCTGGGAGTCAGAGAACCCGAGTTCAAATCCCAGATTGACCACTCTACTCTCCATGTGACCCTGACCTAGGCACGTCCCCATTTTAGACCGGGGTTTGCTTATCCATCAAAGGAAGGATTATAATAACTCTGCCTCCTCTAAATATTGAGTCTTCTGAATCTCTTTTCCAAGCGTCCTCTCTGCCTCCATGGTTAGTCAGGTTGGGTTGTTTATATTTGCCATGTTTCAGGGTTCTCGGGGAGGGGGGAAGGAACTGATCCAATAATTCACAATTCCCCCAAATATCTTTTGGTGACTTGACTCTTCCAAGCTGCTCTGAGATTTTTGGTTTCCTCTCCTCCTCTTCCTATCCTGCTCAGTGTTCCATTCCTGGAGAATTACCATGTCCCAGGCATTGCTGTTTTCTCCCCATTCCCATATGCTCCTTCTAAAGCACCAGCCAGGACCCTCCCTGTGTTTGGACTTTGACACCCAAACATTTGCCATTATTTGATCACAGTTTACCTCTAACCTGAAAAGACACAACAGAACAAGAAGGAAACCAGCCACATTCCCATGCCCTCTGTCTACAGACAAGTTCTTAGGTTTCAGGGAAAAGAAACCCCAAATGTCAACAATCAGCAACCTAGAGTTGGGATCTATTCTGAGACGCCTGGAAATCTAAGCTGGATATCTGGCAAAGCCAATTTTCTAAGAGCCAGGATTCCACCAGGCAACCAAAGATCATGGAGACATGGAATTAGGAGGGCTGCTTCCAGGGCCTGCCTCACCCATGCAGTGGCAATGGTACCTTGAGTAAGCAAATAAATTCTAAACCTCAGTTTCTTCACCTGTAAAAAAAAGGTGATAATATTGTCCACATCACAGGGTTATTGTGAATCCATCATGAAGGGGAAGCTTGGCACATTGGATTGGGTTTTAAATCACCTTGGACAGTAATTGTAGGATGAATCATTTTGGCATTCTGAATCTCTGAATCCTCTTTGAAAAGCTGAGATGATAAGACCTCTGGGTTTGACTTCTGGGTTTGCCTCTGATAATTCCTAGCCACCTGACTATGGAGGAGTCACTTAGCTTTGCCAAGTATCAGTTTCCTCCTCCATTCATTGGGATTACTAACCCTTATAGCACAGAGTTCTTGTGAGGTTTCCAATGAAATCGTGTGCATTCAGGACTTTACAAACTTTCAAGACTTACTCAAGTGCTACTTATCACTAAATGTTTAAAACTGGAAATGATAGATGAGTGGCTGCCAGGCATCAGTGGAAGGAGATTCCCATGATGGGGATTTCCTCGCTCCAATGAAATAACAGGTCTGTACCCAATTCCATCTAACACCCTCCCGCCCAATTAAAAACAACAACAAATAAATCAGCCTTTAAATGACATGGAAATGGGAGCAATAATTATTAGCAAAAAAAAAAAAAAAAAAAATCAACCCCCACTCTACTGACTCACGGCCACATACGTTTCTAATAATGTCTTATCTCATACAGTAAACTGGGAGGATTATTTAAATAAGAAACCATTTAAATGTATGTTGCAACTACGCAAAAATAAAATAAGCTAAAGTTATATGTGTGGAGAATTTTTGCCCCTATTTGTGCCTCTGGCATTTGAATATGTGGTTTCCCTGAAATACCAATAGAAGCTTCTAAACTGGCTAAAAATATATGTTCTCATTGTCAGTCAGGACGGTGATTTACTTAATCCTTGCTCTAGTTTATAAACCACTGTACAGTATAATCAGCATCGTGCTTGGTAAAGCCTTTGGAAAAGCCCTCACATGGTTTGGGGGAAAATAGAGTTTAGGGTTTTTTTCTTCTCTGTGTGTATATGTGTGTTTTAATTTGTTCTCCCACCCCACCCCTCCAGGTCCATGAGAAAGAGCTTGGAGCTGGGAGGTAGGGTGTGGCCTTTATCATGGCAAATATCCCGTTGACCCCGCTTAAGTAGGACATATATACATCTATATATACACACACACATGAAAAAAGATGAATTTTATATAAATGGCATTAGGTGAGGGCCTGTGTAGGATAAAGAAGACAATTGTGACATGTGTGTGTGTGTGTGTGTGTGTGTGTGTGTGTGTGTGTCCAGGTCCTGATGATGCCCAGTCTTAGAGAGTTGCAAAGGGCCTTAGGCAGCATTATGTCTGTACCCCCTCATTTGAAAGAAGAAGACACTGGAACTCACAAAGGAGAGCCCACTTGCCCAAGGTCTCATAGCTAATTAGTCATAAGGCTGCAGCATCCCGTAGAAGGTTACTTTCCCTGTAAGTGGGGAGCCAGGATTATTCATTTTTGTCACTGTAGTCCTCAAAAATAGGGAAGACCTTAGCACACAGTAGGTGTTTCATAAATGCTTATTGATTGGTTGACCAGACTGCAGGTCTTTGGCTGCCAAGTCAAAGGTCTTTCTACTACAGAGATAAAAGAACAAATCAATTCCTTGTCAAAGATAGATGAAGTAGGGGGCAGACAGTCCAAGGAACTAGTTTGTGAATATAGATCACATCATCCTAACACACCATGGATTATGAAATCTCTTTTGCTGAAATGTTTTCTATCTATCATAGTTACAGAATTGGTTGGTGTTTTTTTTTTTTTAACCAAATTGGAAACAATCCTTTCCTGACCTGTAACAGATAATTACCGATTTATAACAGCTGGTATGTAATTATGTTAATTCCAGCGATAGATAAGCTATGTAGAATGCAATTTAGCCCCTTCCTTTGATATCCAAGAGGAGGGTATCTGGTTTCTGGGGGTAAGTTGGACCATTTGGGGCAATGAGGTTTCATTTTCACAAGCTTTTAAGAGGAAATCCTGGCCTAAACTCACTCTCCGTTCTCAGAAGGATTTTGCACTCCCTCCTTTGCATTGAGGGAGAAAGCAACCAAGTGTCTTCTAGGATTTTCTCTGTTCAGACACCCAGCTGAAGGAGACAGATGCTTGCCACAGTGTTCAGGATAGTTTCGCAAATAAAAAACTATTCAGATGAACAGAGGAAGTGACTGTAAGTGGGAAGGGGGTGTAGAGTGGGGAATGTTTCTTTGGCATAAGCACCCATTACAATGTGGCTTGAGGTGGGTGACTTAAGAGGGAAAAAGGGAGAGGAAAGGAAAGGAAAGGGAAGGGAAGGGAAGGGAAGGGAAGGGAAGGGAAGGGAAGGAAAGGGAAGGGAAGGGAAGAGGGGGAAGGGAGTGTAAAGGAGGGGAGAAGGTTAAGAAGAAGGAAAAGAGACAAAAGGAAAAAGGAAAAAGGAAAAGAAAAAAGAAAAGGAAGTAAAGGAAAAGGAAACAAAGAAAAGGAAAGAAAGAAGGAATGAATAGGAGAAGAAGAGAGGAGAGGAGAAAGAAGGAGAGGAGAGGAGAAGGAGAAGAGAGGAGGGGAGGAGGAGGAGGAGGAAGAGAGAGGAGAGGCACACACACACACACACACACACACACACACACACACACAACATCCTCAAGACAACAAAGTTGGATTTGAGGGCAGGAATGTAATGTAGATGTAATTTTCCACCATGGAAAAGAGCCCTAGTTCAGGTCCTGTCTACTGGGGCAGAATCCCAATACTCTGTCTTAACTGATCCATATTTTTCCTTCTCTCAGTTTTTCTCCCAATAAGTCAACAGCAACCCCACTTTCTGAAGCAGTCAATCTTCAAGGTCAAGTTCCAAGATGGAAGGTCCTTTCTATAAGAGAGCTGGTAAATAAACTAATATACAATAAACAGCTGAAAATAATCATGGATGCTTTTGGAAATAACTTCTTGTGATCTACTAGTGACCAAGAAAAAAATGATGGACATTCTCCTTGAAGACTCTGCAGACATAGCTTTCCTTTTCCAGTGCCACATTTTTCAAATTGACCAGGGCTAAGTGACCAGAGCCCAACTCTACTCTGCAGAAATGGATGTGGATATTTTTATCTCAGGACACATCCCTATTGCCCAACTGTTCTTACTGCTTGCTGGGAAATACAAATGGAAGTAGAAGTGTATCTGTACAAATTTGTGAAAAGGTTCCATAACACCTGGGCTGTGAGTTAGAACACCTGATTACTTAAACATTTAGTAAATGTTTTCCCTAACAGAAATGAAAAGCTCCTTGAGTTCAGGGCCTTTTTTTGGGGGGGGGGTTGTTTGTTTCTGTTGTTGCTCTTTCTGTATGCCTAGTCTTCATTGTTTTTTCCCCCGTCCTCCCCTCCTTCCCTCCTCTCTTCCCCTTCCCTCCCTTTCCATCCCCTCCTTTCCCTTCCCCTCCTCTCCTCTCCTCAGGAGGAATATGGATATGGGAAGCATCCACAGAAGTGGAGGTTCCAAGGGTCTGATCAGATGAGGGCAAGTATTCCAGGCATGGGACATAGCCTATGCAAAGGTGTGGAGACAGGAAATGGGATGGATTGTACTAGGAATTACACAAGTAGGGCACTTTGGGTAGAAACTGGATTGCATAGGGGACAGAAATATGTGATCAGTCTGGAAAGCAAGCTGGAGTGAGTGAGACAGGGCTGTGTTTAAAGTCCATATCTGTCTTAGCCTGCCACACTTCCCTCAGAACTCCTGGAGTCACTATCCTCATTGAGATCTTTGGCTACTCAGAGAGACAGGGAGGCAAGCAGACACCTGTCCTCCTCTTATAGCCTTTGTTGCATCATCATCTGTGTACAGGGCAGAAACTCCAGATCTTATCCATTCTCTCCATACCCTGAACAGACTGGAGGCAGCAGAGTACATTCCCTGCTCCCTGGGATGTGCTCTTTCCCCCCCTCCCTGACAAGCAGACCAAGACATCCTGCATATATGCGAAATGTTTCAATCCTTTTCATGATGGTAGAATCAAAGGAATCCAAAGTACACACCGCCATTGACCCATTCTACATGTAAAGTGTCCACATTTCTCTTCTACCTAGGGGACTTGGAGTCAGGAGAACCTGTGTTCAAATCCTGCCTCTGTTCTCTAATACCTATATCATCCTGGACAAGCCACATCACCCACTTGAGCCTCAGTTTCTTTCAGCTCTGTAAAGGGACAAAGTGAGAGGAATCCTTCCATCTCTAAATCTACAGTCCCAACATCTTGTGATTTAAATATGTAAAAATGTAGGAATAATAGCTGTAACAGGTTATTGTTAGCCTCACCAAAGATGACATAGGGGAAGGCACCCTTAATGCTCCAGAGAAATGTTGGCAACTTTTATTGTCAAAGGATTGATCATGATAACAGGTGAATATTTCCCAGAGGTCAGGTGAGCAGCCATTCAGAGAGGACAGAAAGGCCCCACTTCAAGAGGAAACCTAATATGTGAAAAGCCAGGCTTGCGAAGCAGATAATAAATCTGGAGGCAATTATACCCCATTACAGCAGGATTCCATAAAGGCTTTCTTTAAATATCAAGCTCCCCCAGTGCACTGAAAATGATGATTCAATTTGCCCAAATTCAATTTGCATGGATCTTTTCCGGACCATGGCCATGCTAGAAGGCTACTCCAGGCAGCACACCTGGATTTCTTGATGCCTAGATGAAGGCTAGTTCGTTTCCTGGGACATGTCAATGGTCTCTAGGGTTCTCCATGGCCCCTCCTCTGCCAGAGTGTTGAAAAGCCTTTCTGGGTGGCAGGGGCCAGATGCTGCCTTCTACTGGGTCCCTCCAATGGGGTGGATGGGAGGTTGGGCTGCTGGGTGGCGGCTGTCTTTCATTAGTGGGTGCAAGGATTGTTCTGTGTGTGTTTATGTGTGGGTGTGGCGGAACAAGCCCAGGGACTCTGTGGGGATCCAGATACACAAAAGTCATTATCTCCTTCCCTACCCACCCTCAATGCATTCCTGCTGGGAGAGTTCAGAATGGAAGGTTTTAATCACCCCGTGAATCTGGCCTCTCTGAACTGGCTGGCCCAGAATGCTGGCTGTGTTTTCCTCGGTGTTTGTTTACACGCCATTTACCCGTGCATCAGATCACTTCCCCAAACTCTGGGCCCAGGGCCCATTATCCAAACAGGGAGCCCTCCTCTTCCTCTGTGGCCCAAAAAACCCCAAATGATTTTCTGATTTGGAACATTAAATATAATCTGACTCTTGTGGCAAGCAATGACATTCCCAACTCCCAGATGCTTCCATTAAATACATAACCCTAGCTGTATCTAAAAACCTATCACCATTCTGCCATGAATTTGAGTGGCAGAAGTATCCAACATCTGCTTGAATTACCATCCTCTAGAGTCTCCAGCCCCTTGAAGTTGACTTTCGCTCATTCATTCAATAAGCATTTATTAAGTGCCTACTTTGTTCCTGACGCATTCCTAGGTAAGAAGTTACAGACATAAGCAAAACAACTCCTACCCTGGAGGAACTCTTAATCTAGGCAAGAGAGGATAACGTGGAGATACACAGATGGTCTGTATAGACTTAATGTGAAATTGATGTAGTGTGAGTCTGGGTTGAGGGCACCTGTGGCTGAGAAGCTCAGGAAAAGCTTCATATAAAAGCTGATGTTTAAGCAGAACCTTCAAGGAAAGTAGGTATTCTGAGACATAGATGAGGAGGGAGTACTTTCCAAGCATGGTGGGGTAGTCAATGCAAAGGCTTGGAGGTAGGAGATGTAATCCCATGCCTGCCATTAGACCAAGGAAGCTTTGTTGTCTAGACTGTACTGTGTACAAGAACAAGTAATGTCTAAGAACTCTAGAAAGGCAGTCTGGAACTGGGGCTTATAACAAGAAACAGGTATTTGCACTGCCATTACAACTCTACCAGAACGTCTGTAGGTAAGGACATATTCATATGCTGTGAGGCAGCGTGGTATAATTTATAGAGTTTGAGGCCTGAAATGAAGATGAACTGAGTTCATACCCAGGCAATCTAATCGAGCCTTAGTTTCCTTATCTATGAAATGGGTAAAATCATTGCTACAATTACTGTCTCCCAGATTCTATGAGTCTGTCATGATATAGTATAGGTAAAGGACTTTATGAATGTCACTTGTTGTCATGACCTTCTTTATGAAAACCATGAGAGGAAACATGGAATCGTGAAGAAACAGACTTCTTTGTTGTAAGGAAGACCTGCCTATGAAACATAGGGTATCTGTGACCTCAGACAAGTCACTCAAGCTTTTGTTGCCTTTTTAAGCTCTTAAGAGCAAAATTCTCAGACAATTTGTCAATTTGCATTTGCTGAAGGAAGTTTCCTCACCAGGAATTTACTGTGCACATGAAATCATTGCGTCTGGACCAAAAAAAAAAAAAAAAAAAACAAAAAAAACATGAGTGGAACAGAATGAAATGAAGAAAGGGCAAAGGAATTTTTTTCCCTTCATTTTCTGTGACTTTGGCCTCATCTATGACAGGATAATTTTACCATTTTTGCAGGCATAGAGTATAAATAATGTCTTTATTTTGCCCATGGCATTTAAAAATTGAAACATGAATTGCTTAATAGGATTAAAAAAAAATACAGACTACTTTTTAATGAAAAAACAAAAAAATAACAATAAGAGTGGGCAGCTCCCCAGCTCTCCTCAGACACTTCTCTTCCCCCTCAAATGATGGCTCTGACTTGGGAGAAATCAGCCCCAAGAACAGTCTATGCCAGGGAAGTATTAAGCGACCCTTTTTTTATCCCAGCCCTCCTTGACTCATTGACCTGGCTCAAAGCTTCTCCATGGCCTTTAGCCATAATGGCTGCATAGGTGCAACCATAAATCGCAGCAGCCAGCATCATCAGACACACAACTCCACAGACAACTCCTGTGATAACCACTGTGGCGATGGCATGGCGGAGATTGACTGGCCGGGCCTTTGGTTTGAGTTCACAGTCTGATCGGCTTTTGTCTATGTGTTCTTGGGGATGGCTGGGCTGTGATGGATCTTGCTGGGCAGTCCCAGGAAGCTGAGTTTCAATAGGCTCCCCATTCCCAAGAAGAGGAAGGCACGCATTGTAGAGTTCATATGGAATTTTAAGGAGGTCTTTCCCTTTCCAGATGTCTGGAGATGAGCAGATAACTCCATCAGTCATTCCACCTTTAAAATCAAAGAATGAGCATAGTCAGTCTTGGAAATCACTCGTTCAGCAATCAATTATTATTATGAGACATCAGGCACTGTACGAGACCCTGAGGATACACAAAAAGGAAATGTCTTTTCCTTAAGTAGCTCACAGGAGATATCCACTTAAGCAGCAGGAAAACAAAATGCTTTTTATGGGGGAGGGGCAGGAGATGGATTGAACTGAGCCTCCTGAAGAAGGGGGTCCTTGAGTTCAGCTTTCAAAGAAGGTCCAGTTTCAAAAAAGTGGAGGTGAACAAGAGAGTGTTCCAGTCTCCAGGGTCAGCTCACTGAACTCAACTAGGGAGACAGGCAAAATCAAGTCAAAGTCAGATGGAATTTCTCAAATATTTTGGGTAGTATTGTTTATTCCAAGTGAAAGATATTTACTTCTTTCCTTTAGGATGTGAGTGTTTCTCAAGTGCCTGAATATGGAAAACATGAAACACTAAAGGAACAGTCCCTTCTCCCCAAGAATTCCTATTTACTGGTTCCAAACTTACCTTGACCTTAGTAATATTTAGGAACAAAATAACATGGACACAGACAAGAAAGATCAAGTGAATTTGCAAAAAAAAAAAAAATATAGTCTTATTGCCAAGGAAGCACCCCAATGTCTCAACATCACAAAATAGCATGTATGTACAAAATTTAATAGTACTAATAACTAATGTCTAGATAGCTCTTTAAAGTATACCAAGGACTTTGCATGCAGTATCCCATCTGATCTTCATTACCCCAGGAGACAGGCAGTTTTAAGACCCTCATTTTACAGATGAGGAATGTAAAATAGGCAGAAAGTTAGCAACTAACCCAGCATCAGACTTAGGAAGTGCGCATTTTGGAATTTGAACTTGGATCTTAAACACTCCAGCAGTGACACTAGCTGGTAAGTCTCCTCTCAGCATTGCTTATTGTTTGATATTATTTACTCATTAAAAAGCATTCTACGTGTCTGTCACTACTTTTGAAGAATTTCAAATGGAGAATGGAAAAAGGTGCCCCTTGTCACAGGAGCCTACTATCGTTTTAGTGCCAGATGTGGATTATTACTGTTATTATTCTGTCAAGAAGCACCAAATATTTTCTTTTTTTAATTTGAATTAATTTATTTTCAGTTTTCCACATTCACTTCCACAAAATTTTAGATTTCAAGTTTTCTCCCCATCTTCCCCCTCCCCTTACCCCAGTTCAGCATGTATTTTGATGACAATTTTCTCCAACCTGCCCTCCATTCTATCACCCCTTCCCCCACCCTTATCCCCTTCCCTTCTGTTTTCCTGTAGGGAAAGATAGATCTCTATACCCCATAGCCCATTGTATCTTATTTCCTAGTTTCATATAAAAATAATTTTTAAGATTCATCTTTAAAGCTTTGAGTTCCACATTCTTTTCCTTCTCTGGTCCCCACCCACCCTCACTGAGAAGGCAAACAATTTGATACAGGTTATACATGTGTAGTCATGCAAAATACTTCCATAACAGTCATTTTGTGAAAGACTAACTATATTTCCCCCATCCTGTCCCATCCTCCATTTATTCCATTTTGTCCTTTGACCTATCCCTCTACAAAAGTGTTTACTTTCAGATTATCCCCTCCCCCAATCTGCCATCCCTTCTATTGTCCCTCCTCTCTTATCCCCTTCCCTGTGCTTTCCTGTAGTGTAAGATAAACTTCCATACTCAATTGAGTGTGCATGTTATTCCCTCCTGAAGCCAAATCCAATGAAAATGAAGCTCACTTATTCCCTCTCACCTTTCCCTTTTTCCCTTCTATTTTAAAAACTCTGGAAACTATCACAGGTTCCAGAGCTTGCTCACATCCTGTCTCTGCAGTATGGCCCACTCTGGACTGTGTTCTGCTCCCAGCACAGCACAATAGACACTTTCTGTTGACCTTCAAGGCTGTCTTGGGCTGGAGACTTATTTTATTCTGCTATTCTGTGGATTCTGCAGCTCCAGAATTTGTTTAGAGTCGTTTTTACAGATATTTGGCTGGGCTTGAGGGGGAGAGTTCTAACTAGTCTCTGCTTCTACTTTACCATCTTGGCTCCAACTCCAGCCTATTCTGCTTTTTAAGGCATTCTCCTCCTCATTGGCTTTTTGGACCTCTTTTGCCATTTGGGTTAGTATAATTTTTAAGGTGTTCCTTTCTTCAGCAATTTTGGGTCCCTTTTAGCAAGCTGTTGACTTGTTTTTCATGATTTTTTTACATCACTCTCATTTTTCTTCCCAGTTTTTCCTCTACTTCTCTTACTTGATTCTCAAAATCCTTTTTAAGTTCTTCCATGACCTGAGATAAATTGCAATTTTTCTTGAAGGCTTTGGATAGAGGATTCTTGACTTTGTTTTCTTCTTCTGGTTGTATGTTTTGATCTTCTCCATCACCAGTGAGGTAAAAAAGATACCTTTTCAATGAGAAAGTAAGAATCTATAACCTGTTTCTTTTTTCCCTGTTTACTCATTTTCCCATCTGGTTACTTGACTTTTGAGCTCTTTGTTAAGTGGAGGTCTCCAGAAGCAGCCATGGCTTCAGCAGTGCCTCTGCCTCCCTGAGGCTGGGACTGGGCCTGGACCACCACACGCCCCTCATGGCCAGGTGATAAAGCGTTTACACTGACCTTTGAACCTATCTTTAGTGTTTGTGACTTTAGAAGTCTGCAATCCGTAGCAACCACCTGTGATTCAGTCTGCTAAGGACAGCTCCCACTCTGTCCTTGCTGGTGTGGCCTATACCTAACAGAACCTCTCTTTTCTAGAGTGATGGAAATAGCAGCTACTGATGCTCTGATGAGCTTCTTGGAGTGTCTTCTAATCATAGGTCTGTTTACTCTTTGGTGCTTATGAAGGGCTATTGAGCTCCACTCCCAGCCCTGTGTGATAGACGCTTCCTGTTGACCTTCCAGATTGTCTTGAGCCCTAAATCCTAAATCAGCACTCAGTGTACCTAGCAATAGGCTGCCACATCACTTTAAGGAAGGAACATGGATGTAAGGCACCACTCACCACATACAATGTAAAATTTTGTGATTCTATTAGTCCCCCTTTTCAGTATTTTGTTTATTTACCCTTCTGTTGTCCTCCCTTCCCCATCCTTTCCTCTTATTCCCCCTTGCCCCACCTTCTCTTTCCTCTTCCTGTGCTTTCTTACCCCTCCTGCTGCCTCTGGCCTAAGCTTCTCTTCTACTACACTTGCTCCTCTGCTCTCCTCCCCTCCTCTCCCTTCACCTCTCCTCCTTTCACCTCTCCTCCCTCCAACTCCTCTCCTTTAACCTCCCCCTTCCCTTTTCTCTTTTCCTCTCATTTTCCTCACTCTCCTCTACCTCCTCTTTCCTGGTCTTTTCTTTTTCTTTTCTCTTTCTATATCTTCATTTCCTTTTCTTTTTTCTCCTCTTTCACCTTCTTCCTCTCTCCTTCCCTCTCCTCCTTTCTTTTACTATTCTTTCTTCTCCCTTCCTTTCTGTCCTCTCCGCTCCCCCTTTCTTGCATGTCTGTGCCATTAAAGCAGGTGGTCCAGTCACCAGATGATCTTTATCTTTAGCACTGAGAATTGTAGTGGAAGCTTGTGCTAAGCCTGAAATGGAGGTTGACAGAGATTCCAACTCACACAGAGAGCTAAGTGGAACTCTGTGCTACCCCCAGATATTCACTAGACCCCCCCCCCCCCCCGCAAGGCCCCAGAAAGTGTGCTGAGAGTCTCAGGTTTAACACCAAAAGTCCAAAGTCTCCTTATTTTTCTAATGACATGAGAAACAAAGGCTATTTGTGAGCCCCAAGTTCCCTTGAAGGGAGAACATACAAGGATATTGTGTAATTGCCTGTAAATTTGAACAGTCGAGGGAGTATCTTGATATGAAGTCAGGAGAACAGAGCTTAGAATTTGGTTCTCGTCTTGCTTGAATTCCATTAGTCTGTGATGTGGATGTCTTAGTTCATCCCAGGTGCAGGGGCCAGTGGTACTTGTATTTGCCCTTTCCCGGGATTCCTGCTGCTCAGAATGAGTGAAGAGGCTCAGATCCCAGAGCCAGCCTGATGATTTTGGTTTGATATGGACATGAAGACTGGGAACCAGGTGCTCCACTTGAAACTTTATGTAGGTGACATGTAACTGAAGTGACCTGGAACAAGCAGGCAGGAATGGGAGGAGGCAGAGGGCATTCCATTTAACATGAGACAGTGAAAGGGAAAGAAGCACCTTCCACAATACTTTAAGCTTTCTATCATAATGAACTGGCAACTTTTGTGGACCAGAGGTAGCCTCAAGCACTAACAAATGAATGAAAAGGGCCTCATTGGCACACTCTAAATATGTCTTGGGACAGAGTCCAGTTACCCCACTTCGGTTACAGTTTTGAAATGGACTCAAAATTCTTTGAAATCTTCCTCCTTCTCTTTCAATCCCTCCCATAAGAGGATCATAGACTTAGAGCTAGGAGGGACTTTAGGAGTTTCCTAAGTTCTGTAGCTCAATTCCCTCATTTTACAGAGGAGAAAATTAGGGCAAGAGTGGACAAGTGAATTGGCCAAAATGAGAGAGGGAGCAAATGTTGAATAGGGATAGGAGTCCAGGCTATCTGATTCCAAATCTGGCGCTCCATCAAGTACACCTGCTCTTCCACCCAGCCCCAAATTCACATACTCTGTTTTCTACTATATTTGATACTCATTAGTAAGTGATACATTTTTACAACATCTCCCACCTACCTTCCATGATGTCCTAGAATATGCCTCCATACCTCCTACGCTCTTGGTAACCAAGTTTTTGACAATAAAGCAATTTCCCAGAATACATCATCTTCATTAAAAGAAATATCACTATGTGTTTGTCACACTTTACTCACATTAAGGGCTTTTGGGTGTGCTCACTTTAATATCATAGTATTTAGAGCTGAAAAGAATCTTCTAGAAGATCTAACACCCTCATTTTGCAGAAAAGGAAGTAAAATGACTTTCCCCAAACCATACAAGTAGCTAATAGCAGATTTAGGATGCATATTCAGGTCCTCTGACTTCAAACCCAGTGTTGTTTCCATGATGCTGCAGAACCTCTTATTCATTGAAATGAGACTTCATTAAATAACCTTTGTTCACACCTGTTAGACTGCTTCTCCTTAGAAACAACATCAACGTTAACGGCAACTGCAATCACACCTCACCAGAAAGCCCCTTTACCTCCTCATTCTTCTGGCATCAAAAAGCAAATCTGATACAAGCTTATCTCCTGGAGGTAGAGATCCTCTTCTAAATCCATAAACTTGGCAGCTCTCTGAGTCCCAACAGTCCATGTAGGCTTTCAGTGGCCTCCCAAAGCAATCACTTTCCCATGTTAAAACAAAAAGATGTCTGCCTATGTAAGTGCTAGGAGCTAGAGTTGCTATTCCATGAGTATAGGGAACTCCCAGGTGAGGATCTCTTTCCACCACTGTGGGCCAGTTTATAGTCTCAGAGGATTGTTCTGGGCACCTAGATGTTCAATGACTTCTCCAGCCAACATATGTGAGCAGGAAGACTTGAACTCAGCTTTTCTGACTTCAAGGGCAGCTATTTAGTAACCGTACCCCACTGCCTCTCATGTACATGGCTGGCTGTTTATCTGCCTGTCTTATATGAATGTACTAAATGAACATATAGAAGAATAGACTTGTAGATAGATGAAACTTTCGATCAAAGAGGGAAAGTATTTATTATTGAGCTATTGACGTATGACAAGCATTCACTTCATCCAAACTTCTTGGCTTTATACAAATGTAGAAACTTAACTCTGGGCTCAGAGAGATTAAACAACTTCACATAATCATCAAGTTGAACAGAAGGAAAACTCAGAGATCATCTTGTTTAAGCCATAACTCAAGACTCTTTTCTACAATATAGTTTCCTGAAAACTGGACAACCAGACTTTGCTTGACCACCTCAGTGGGTGGGAGCTCACTGCCATCAAAGGTAGCCCATGCCTCTTTTGGACAGTTCTAATGGTTCAGCAATGCCTCCTTCTTTCCTTCCTTCCTTCCTTCCTTCTTTCCTTCCTTCCTTCCTTCCTTCCTTCCTTCCTTCCTTCCTTCCTTCCTTCCTTCCTTCCTTCCTTCCTGCCTTCCTGCCTTCCTGCCTTCCTGCCTTCCTGCCTTCCTGCCTTCCTGCCTTCCTCTCATTCTCTCTGGTTTTCTTTTTCTCTCTCTTTGATTCTTTACTACCTTGTTTCTTTCTTTCTCTTTCCATTCCTTTTTCTCTTTCCCTCTTTTTTCCTCTATAATTTTCTTTCTTCACCTTCCTTCTTTCTCTCTTTCACCTCTCCTCTCTCCTCTCCTCTTTCTCCTCTTTTTTCTTGTTTTTTTTCTCCTAATTCTTTTGGCAGTAAAGACACTATAGCTGTATTTCTAACAAGGCAGGGAAACCTCTTGTCCCAACTAAATCAGTAACTCTTCTGCAAGTTGCAGTTGACTGGGGGCACAGAAGACTTTCACCGGGTCACAAAGAGAGTTGGTGTCAGGGGCAAGATGTGACATCTTTCTGAGTCAGTCTGCCCTTTTGCACCTGTCCCATGATGTTTCTCTCTCTGGTTAAAAAATGTGGACATGGGTTCTTTTGAAAATGTAAGAAAAATTCTTACTTTTGAGCACTAAGGACACAATAAAGAAGGAAACACACCACACCACACACACACACACACACACACACACACACACACACACACACACACAGAAAATACACTGAGTCTCCTTTCCACACAAGCGTGTCTGAATAGGTATATGTGTTGATACACATATGGACATAAAGAATATGTATACATGTGTCCATGTTTGTGGTAATAGAGAACATTAGCTCCATTCCTTCTCCTTCTGTGATTCTGGGAAAGACTCTTCAATAAAACCCATTTGCCAATAGATGTAAGAACACATTTCCGTTTCACAGAGGCCTCCTGTCCTCTCCTGCCTGTACCTGTAATGTCATCAGCCCAGGCACACAGATTAGCTCTGAGCTGCCCACCCTCAAAGCACTTTCTAAAGTTCAGAGCAAACATGCCTATTTCCAGCATGCTTGAGGACAGATGGCATTTTAGTACGCAAGTTACTGACCTTTGTATACAAAGCTTTCCAGCCACAGTTTAAGATCCAGCAGGTGACAATTGCATTTCCAGAGGTTGTCCTTGAAGAATAAAGCTCTCAGTCTGGGGAGGGATGCTAGGTGAGCCCTGTGGACCTGCTGTAATTGGTTGCTCTGTATGGCCAGTCGAGTTAGGTGGCTCAGGGTCTCCCCCTTAAACTTAGGCAGCTCCTGTATGTTGTTAAAGGACAAATCCAGCTCCTGCAATTGGGGCAGGGATTGGAAAACTTTGCTTTCCAGGGAATGAAGAGAGTTCTGGGTTAGGTTTAAAACTTGTAATTGTGCAAGGCCCAAGAATGCACCGGGAGCAAGCGTGAGAAGGGCATTGTGGGAGAGATCTAAGGTTCGGAGCAAAGGTGTCCTGCTGAAGGCAGAAGTAGGGATGTCTCCAATGTGGTTATGCTGGAGATGTAGGATCTGGGTCCGAGGAGGCAATTCCAAGGGGATTTCCCTCAAACCTTGCCTGCTGCAGTCAACAGATTTTGTAGGTAAGTGACAAAGACACTTTTCTGGACAGCTGCTGACCCTGGACAGTAGCAGTAACACACTGGAGAACCAAAGCAAGTCACCTGCTTCAAAAGGAAGAAGATCACATTAGAGAGTGGGTTTCAAGATGAAGACTATGGAAATCTGCCTTCTCCACTTGGCAAGAAATCGCTAATATAACACAGGATCGAAGAACATCTCCCAGGAAGTACAATGCAGATGAAGCTATGTACCCTTGTTGGGGGGACCCAGAGGAGAATTTAGAGAGGAGCCACAGTTACAAACTTGAAGCTAAAGATGCATCTTTGTTTGGTTTTGCTTTTCGCTTGCTGGGTATTTAGATGTTTGAAGTCCCTAGAGCATCACACTGAAAGTGGAAGGCATTCATTTTCTTTTTTTTTCTTTTCTTTTTTTAGTTTGAGGCTGTTATCTTCCATTAGAAGTCACTTAACCAAACCTCAAAGCTGATCCCTTTAAACTTTGTTTTTCTCTTAAAGTTTTTACTGATACATTTTGTTTTTCTATCATAATCATTTCCAAATACACCCACACTCCAGCCCCAGAATCTAGTGAACCTTTCTTTATAACCAAGGTAAAATGGGTGAGCAAATGGACCCAGTGTTCACATCTGACTGCATATGCCATATTGTCAATGTATAGCACCTCTCCTCTCCAAAAAGAAAAAAAAATAGAATGCAATTTTTTAATCTCTGTTTACAACTATGATTGGTCATTATATTGCATTCCTTTTCATTCTTGTCAAAGCTTCAGTTTTCTAAAGGGATACCTACATTCAATTCACAGCCTTGAAATGGAGAGCTTGGCTGCAAAGCTCAATCTATTTTTCACGAAAGCCCTGAATTTTATTTTGTAGAACTGTCTGAGATCAGAGGAATTGGAGATGAATTCAGTTTTCTGAAAAGAACTCTTCAAAGGCTTCATTCCCTTTGTAGGATGATTAAAAATATTTCCATTTCCAGCTATTGGTCCATTCTTACACTCGTCTTTCCCAAGGCCCCGAGTTTCTAACAAATGGCAAATGGTGACACTGAACTCCTGTTCTCTGGGGATTCACCAGCCAGTATTGCTGCGTTGAAAGCTTAAACATATTATCTGCTTGCAAGCAAAGCTCTTGACAATGTTTCCTTTGCCTTTGACTCAGAGAATAATACCATGTTTCTATTAAATACACTTAAGGCTATTTCTTTTTCTTTTTTTTAAATAATCCTGTCTAATGTGCACAGAGTGAGATAATGAAGACGTAGAACAATTCCTGGCAGGAAGATCCCACTTGATATATTTTGGTTGAATGGTCTTTGAACATTCGCCACTCCCATGCCACCCCACCCCACTCCAAAACATTCACCTCAAGTTGTTTCTAGGATTCTGTAAATAAGCTAAGTGACCTGTTTCTAAGACAAAGATCTCTCCGTCAATCTCTATTTTAAGAGACTTGGAAATTACAGGGCGCCCTGAGTGTTGACTGTGGAGCTCAAACATTAATTTGCAACAGGAAATCAGACCTTAAACTAGAGAATGTGCTTTCAACAGAGCACACTAATCTATTAATGAAAGGCTTGCCTTTCTGTGATTATGTTCAGTTTAGACATCTCTTCCTAACTCTTATCCTGAAGAAAAAACAACACAGCACATGAGAACACCACCTCTTAGCTCTCCATTTAAAAAAAGAAAAAAATGGCCCATGACAGACCAATTAAACATCTCTGGTTTGAACTATTCTTTTTTTCCTTCCCAGTACTCTGAGGTAAACAGATATTCTGCCTTTGCTTGAGTACAATGAACAGAAAGACCTCTTTAAAAGATGGTTCTTCCAAGTAGCTCCCCACTTTACAAAGACAGCCAGGTTATCCACAAGGTATAGGAAAGTTACCAAGAGATGATGAATTAAGATCTCACCTGTCATGGCTGGTCCTTGGAAGTTTGCCTTGTGATATTTCATGTAATTTAATCAATGAAAAAGGAATAAGCCAACGTCATATCAGAAAGCTTCCTCTTTTTTTCTCTCTTTTTTTTCCTTCTCTTAATCCACCTTTGCTTGGCTTTGCTTACTCTTAGAGGGAGGCATGATGGTAGCTTCCTGAAAACCATTCAGTGAAACAGATCTTCCCAGGATCTCCATCTGACCTTTGGTGGGAGATCTTCTTATCGTGCCCTTTTCTCTCTCTCTCTGTCTCTCTGTTTCAATTGTCTGGCTCACTGAGAGCTCTCCCCTGACTCTCTCATTCACTCAACAGGGCACATATAAAGAGTGTCTGTCAAACCTCGGGGAACAGCTGTAGCATTCAAGCCACGACCTGACAGCCTGGGCTTTTTGATTATTTAATCTGCTTGAAGTCCAAGGCACCAAAATAAAACCACCTTCCTAATCCTGCCTGGTTTCTACATTCTGTTGACTTTTTCACCCCCGTAGGTCAAAACATGGGATGCCTATGTAGAAGGCCAGAATCAGAGGCAGCAGTGTGTGTAATATTAGGACAACTAGACCTAGCCAGCAATGACCCAGCTTTACTGGGGTATTCGCTTGCTCATAGAAGGATCATTTGTGACGCATTCCTGGTGATTAGCTGGGCTGCTAGGTCCTGCAACCCCAGCACTGAAATGACAATCTGTTCTCCTGAGATACCCCAGCAAGCCTTCATACCCACCTCTGCCTTCGATCCCCTCCCCCCGCCCAGCAAAGATTTTCTTTTCCAGTTGAACTGACCTTTCTGGGTGTGTTACTTATAACTGTTTCTCCATCTTTCTAATTTTCATGATGCTGAGTGCTCAGCTTTCACTCATAAAATAGTTAAGGTACCCAGGGCCAGCATCAGAAACCAGTGACCTGTGTCTGTTCCCTAATTAAAATGACAAGGACTGTTCCTACCAGGGATTTGAATCCCAATGAATAAGCTGCTCAGGGTTTGTAGACATTTGCTATTGGCTCATTAGAGTATTCAATGAATCTCTTGCTTTCTCCAGACATTTCCCAGGGATCTCTCTGCTTCAACAAAAGTTAACATTCTTGTGTTTATGGATCTCCATGGAATAAAGGATTGGTGGGCAATACTAGATGAAAAAGAGAGAGACAGAGAGTGGGGGGAGAGGGGAGGATAGGAAAAAGAATTAAAGAAAAAAAAATATTTCAATCTTTGAAATTAATTTAACTAAAAATTGTGCTTAAATGAACTGAAGTGATTGAATTTATATACATTGTTATTTTCAATAAAATATTATTTTTTAAAAGTACACAAAACCTAAAAAAACCCTAAAATCATTTTTTACCCTGCTAATTTTTTCATTTTTCTTCTTAATCTGGTGACGCTGACTTTGTTCATGAAAAAGCTGTTGAACTTTGTCCAATCAAAATTGATTTTTTAAAAATTTCTTGTGAGCTTATTTATTCTTTATTTGTTTATTTATTTTCCCCCATCAAAAATTCTAAAATTATAATTATGATGATGACTAAGATTTAAATCGTGATTCAAGGTTTGCAAATACTTTACAGGTCTTCTCTCAAATCATCCTCACAACAATCTTGTGAAGAATTTGCTATTAGTACAGTTATTTTACATATGAAGAAACCGAGGGTGAGATATTAAGTGATTTGCTGAGAACCACTTAGCTAATGTGTCCCAAGAAGAATGTGAATTCTGGTCTGACTGACTCCAAGCCCATCATAATATTGACTGTGCATATGCCTGTTGTTCTCATCTCATGTGTTTGTATATGAATGTGTATTTAGGGTTAAGGTGACATGTATGTGTGTGTATATGCATATGTGCATCTTGTGAAGAGTCATGCTTAAGTCTTCCACTCACTTGGACCTTTTTTGTAGTATATTGTATAAACTGCTGGTCTAATCCTAGTTGGTCCTAAACTTCTTACCTCCTTTGTATAGCACCTTCCCAGTCATCTCAGAGAGCCAGACTCAGAGACTTACAATCTGATTTTCTTTCTTCTTTCCCAAAGCTGAGTAGCTCTCATAATTTTAGTGAACTACCCTAATCTGTCCATTTTTCAGTCATGACAATCCACCAAAAAATATAATAATAACAATGTATAATAATCCTCCCTTTTGTGACTCCATTGAATTGTATAATTTTATCTTTCTTGAAGACAGCAATGATTTTCTTTTCTCCCTAGCCCCTAGCATAGGTCCTTACACATAGTAGGCCCTCAATGAATGCTTGATAAATTGTTTGAAATTTAATTGAATTTCCCAGTGAAAGAAATAGAATGGTGGGTAAATGGTGCAAAACTAATGGGTGTTAGGAAACACACTGTGCTGAGAACGTCTATTTCTTCTTTTTTTTCTTTTTCAAATTTATTTATTTATTTTCAATTTTCAACAACCACTTCCATAAGTTTTAAGTTTTCTCTCCCTACCTCCCCAAAACAGCACACAATCTTATATGGGCTCTACACATACATTCTTATTAAACACATTTTCACATCAGTCATATTGCATATAAGAATTAAAAGCAATGGGAGAAAGCATGAGAAAAACTAAACATAACCAAACATAACAAAAGAGAGAATAATCTTCTTCATTCTGCACTCTAACTCTGTAGTCGTTTCTGTGGATGAAGATGACATTCTACAGCATGAGTCCTTGGGAAATGTTTTAGGTCCTTGAAGTGCCATGAAGGGCTAAGACTATCAAAAACAGTCCTTGTACACTGTGGCTGTTACTGTGTATAATGTTCTGAATTTTGCTCACTTCACTCACCATCAGTTCATATAAATCTATCCAAGCATTTCTGAAGTCTGTGTGTATGTCATTTCTTATAGCAGAATAGTCTATTATATTTCCTCAATTTCCAGTTCTTGGCCACCACAAAAAGAGCTGCTATGAATATTTTTCTACATGTGGGTCCTTTCCCCATTTTTATGATCTCTTTGGGATACAGCCATAGAAGCAGCATTGCTGGGTCAAAGGGTATGGTCCTTTTTATAGACCTTTAGGCATAATTCCAAATTGCTCTCCTGAATGTTTGGATCATCTCACAGCTCCACCAACAATGAATTAGTGTTCCAACTCTCCCACATCTTCTCCAACATGTATCATTTTCCTGTTTTGTCATGTTAGCCAATCTGATAGGTGTGATATGGTACCTTAGAGGTGTTTTGATTTGCATCTCTTTAATCAATAGTGACTTAGAGGTTTTTTTTTCATATATATATATATGGCTGTAGATACTTGTAATTTCTTTGAAAACTGCCTATTCATATCATTTGATTGTTATCACCTGGGGAATGACTTGTATTCTTGTAAATTTGATTCGGTTCTCTACGTATTTTAGAAATGAGGCTTTTATCATGGACACTAGTTGTAAAAATTCTTTTCCATTTTTCTGCTTCGCTCCTAATCTTGGCTGCATTGGCTTTGTTTGTGCAAAACCTTTTCAATTTAATGTAATCAAAATGATCTATTTTGCATTTCTTAGTGTTCTCTATCTCTTGTTTGATCATAAATCCATCCATTCTCTATAAATCTAACAGATAAACTATTCCTTGCTCCCCTAATTTGTTCATAGCATCAACCTTTATTCCTAAATTGTGTACCCATTTGGACTTTATTTTGGTACACAGTGTCAGATGTTCATCTTTGTCCACTTTTTCCCATACTATTTTACAGTTTTCCCAGCAGTTTTTGTCAAATAGTAAGTTTTTATCGCAGAATCTGGCATCTTCAGGTTTATCAAACAGTAGATCGCTATAATCATTGACTACTGTGTCTTGTGTACCTAATCTATTCCACTGATCTACCCTTCTATTTCTTAGCCATTACCAAGTAGTTTTAATGATTGCTGTTTTATGATACAATTTAAGATCTGATATGGCTAAGCTACCTTCCCTAGCATTTATTTTCATCAGTTTCCAGGACATCTTGGACCTTTTGTTCTTCCAGATGAATTTTGATATTTTTTTCTAGCTCTGTGATATTTGTTGATAGTTTTATTGACATGGCACTGAATAAGTAAATTAATTTAGGCAGAATTGTTATTTTTATTATATTAGCTTAGCCTACCCATGAGCAAATGATGTTTTTTTCCAATTATTTTGATTTGGCTTTATTTGTGTGAGAAGTGTTTTGTAATTGTGCTCATATAGATCCTGGATTTATTTTGGCAGCTGGACTTCCAAATATTTTAAAATGTCTACAGTATCTTTAAATGAAATTTTCTTTCTGTCTCTTTCTGTTGGACTTTGTTAGGATCATCCATTTTTTTCTAGACATATTAATAAATGAAATGATAAAATGTAAAGAAGCCACATGGTTGCATCAGGAAGGGTACAGTGGGTCTGAGACATGACCCCACCACCAAGTTAAAGTAAAGGAAAGTGAGGAGTACATTCAGAAGCCATAAAGTAATGGGCAGACAGCTTGTGGATATGCCCTTTATACACTGCCTTCTGCCTCAAGCCTGACACTCTGACAGCAATTTCCACTCCCTTCAGCTTCTCACTTCTACTCCAGCCTTTTTGATTCATGTATGTAGAAGAATCCATGGTACTCACCTGGAACAGTTATTTGTTTTATTATATTTTTTTTCTGTTTTATTTCACTTGAATCTTAATGCCAGTCCTACTCTTCTTCAAGAAGATATCCATACTCTGAAGTTTCAATATTTTCAAAGCTCAACACTGAACAGATAACATAGAACTAGAAGAGAAGGTCCTGAAAGTAATGATGGCAAATTATATACTGAATAAGTGAACTGAAAATTATAAAAATAGAAAATGAATAAAAGGGAAGTTATTGACTTGGTTGCTGTCGTTTTGTTTCTCAGAGATAGAGAGCAGGGAATACAATTAGCTGAACAAAAATGGGTCAAGTGAAAGAGAGGTGGACTTGGTGATCTCTAATGTCACTTCCAGAATAAAGTATATGTTTATATGGGAACTAAAATTAGTTATTTAGATGTGAATCATCTGTGTAGAAATGCTGCTAACACATAGGGACAGAAAAGATCACTGAGGAAGATCACAGAGAGGCTAAAAGGCCAGAAATGAATGAATGAATGAATGAATGAATGAATGAAGAAATGAAGGAATGAAAAAGCATGTGCCAGATTCTACACTAATAGTTGAGGACAAAAAGAAGGGAAAAACTGCTCACAGGAACTCATAGTCTAAAAAGGGAAGGAGCATGCCATCAATTATATACAAACAAGATAGATAAGGGATGAATTGTAGGTAGTCAATTCAAGGAGCTTATATTTTAATAGAGAAAGGCAGTGTATACAAGAGAATGGTGTCCAGGAAGAAGTCTTCTGAAGAGGGAGATCAAAGAGATTGATGATTAGAGACCCTGAGAGTGTCCTTGTATCATTTTTTCTGGTCACCATGTGATCTCCTGCCCTATGCGAGTTCTCCATATAATAGTATTTTTGGCAAGCATACATTTTGCATTTGAACAACGTGCCCAGACCATTGGAGTTGCACTCTCTGAAGCATAGTTTGAATGCTTGCTAGTTCAGCTTGAGAAAGGACTTCAGTGTCTGGTATCTTATCCTGCCAGGTAATCCTCAGAATCTTCCTAAGACAGTTCAAATGGAAGCAATTCAGTTTCCTGGCATGGCACTGGTAGACTGTTCATGTTTCACAAGCATGTAGCAATGAGGTCAGCACAATGGCTCTGTAGACCTTCAGTTTGGTGGTCAGTCTAATACCTCTTCTCTCCCAAACTCTTCTTTGGAGCCTCCCAAACATTGAGATAGCTCTGACAATGCATGCATCAATCTCATTGCCAATGTGTGTATCCCTGAAAAGTACACTACCAAGGTAAGTGAATTCATCCACAGCATTCCAAACTTCTCCATTTGTTGTAACCAATGGTTCCATGTATGCATGGTATGGGGGTAGCTGATGGAGCACCTGTGTTTTCTTGGTGTTAATTATTAGGCCAAAATCACCACAGGCAGCAGAGAATTGATCCATACTTTGTTGCATCTCAGCTTCAGAGACTGCACTGAGTGCACAATCATCTGCAAACAGAAAATCATGCACCAACACTCCCTCCACTTTGGTCCTTGATTGTAGCATTTTCAAATTGAAGAACTTGCCATCAGTACGATAGCTGACCTTGATGCTGTGTTTATCCTCATAGAAAGCATTTGTCAATATGGCTGAAAACATCATGCTAAAAAGCATGGAAGCAAGCACACAGCCCTGTTTTACTCCATTGGTGACTAGGAAGACATGAGAGCATTGTCCATTATCCAGAACCTGGGCAAACATGCCATCATGAAATTGACATACAATATTGATGAACTTCTCTGGGCAGCCAGATTTTGACATAATTTTCCATAAGCCCTCACGACTAACAGTATCAAAGGCCTTGGTCAGATCCACAAACGTGTACAGCCCTCTGTTCTGCTCCTAGCATTTCTCTTGGAGTTGTCGGGCAGCAAATACCATATCAACTGTTCCTTAGCCCTTTCTGAAGCCACACTGGCTCTCAGGTAAATGACCATCTTCCAGGTGAAGGATCAGCCTATTAAGGAGGACTCTAGCAAGAATTTTGCCAAGAATGACTAAGAAAGAGATCCCCCTGTGATTGCCACAGGATAATCTTTTCCCTTTACCCTTATAGAGATAGACAATGGAGTCATTCCTGAACTCCTGGGGGATAACCTCCTCTTGCCATATAACTTGGAAAACTTCAGTTAGTTTTTGTGTGAGCAATGATCCCCCTACCTTGTAAATTTCAGCTAGAATAGAATCAGCACCAGGTGCTTTGACACATGAAAGGAGCCTTAAAACCTCTTCTTCAGTTGGAAGTTCAGCTAAGGACAGATTGACTTCAACCTGAGGTAAATGGCCAATGGCCTCTGCATTGATTGATGATGGTCTGTTAAGAACACTATGGAAGTGTTCAGTCCATCTCTCTAGGATCATGTCCTTATCATTAATCAATGTGGCTCCATCAGCACTGAGTAGTTGTGATGCACCATAAGTTTTTGGTCCCTAAATAGCTTTCAGGAAATCATAAAAGTGCTTTGGATTGTTACTATCAGCATAAAACTGAATTTCACCTGCCTTCTTACTGAGCCAGGAATCCTGCATCTCTCTAAGCTTTGCTTTATTTTTTCTTTTGATGGAATTAAATGCTGCCTTCTTAGAGGTGGATGAACAGTCCTGCTGGTAAATCCTGTGGAGTTCTTGTTTTTCATTTAGCAGCTTCTGAATTTCCTCATCACTTTCATCAAACCAGTCTCGGTGTTTACAAGTGTCCTGACCCGGATGAGCAAATGTAGTGTTGTACATCAAATCTCTGAGAGCCGCCCACTCCTTTTCTTCTTCACTTTTGCCAACTGTATGTTAGTTCAGTTTTCCCTCCAAGTCAGCAACAAACTGTTCACTCTCAGAGAAGAGCTCTAATTTGTTGACATTAATTCTTCTGGTTTTCATTTTGCCTGGGGCCAGTGCTTTTGATGAATGCAAATATTTAGCTTGAAAAGGATAAGTCTATGATTAGTCCAGCACTCTGCACCACACATTGCCTTTTTGCTCTCACATCTTGTCTGTCTCTTCTCCTTACAATCACATAGTCTATTAGATGCCAATGTTTGCTGCGAGGGTGCATCCATGAAGTTTTATTACATTTAGGCAAATGGAAGACAGTGTTGCTGATGAGAAGGTTATGGGATGTGCAAGTCTTCAGCAGTAAATGATCATTGCTGTTGTTGTTTCCAATTCCGTTCCTCCCTAAGACTCCTTGCCAAGTCTAGTAGTCTGAGCCCATTCTACCATTAAAGTCACCCAGAATCATAAACTTGTCCTCTTTTGACACATTGACGATAAAAGTCTCTAGATCCTCATAAAATTTTTCTTTGACTTCATCAGGGTTTCTCATGGTAGGAGCATAGGCATTGATGATGGTGGCATGACATTTTCCCATGAGTGGCAATTTCATTGTCATGAGCCTGTCATTCACTCCTTTTGGTAGGCATACCAGCTTGCTGATTAGATTAGTTTTGATTGCAAAACCAATGCCAGCTTTATGGTGCTCTCCTTCATTGTTTCCACTCTGGAAAAAGATGTATGCAGCTCCAACTTCAGTAAGCTGGCCTTCATTTGCCAACCTTGTTTCACTCAGGGATGCTATTTGAATGTGATACCTATTGAGTTCTCTTGCAACAAGAACAGTTCTTCTTTCAGGTCTTCTGGATTTTGTGTTGTCTATTAATGTGCCCATGTTCCATGTGCCAGTGGTGAGTGGAATCATCTTTGCAGATGTTTTCAAGTATTTTGTACATTTTTTTGTGTTTCAGTCACATAGTGGTATTTCCTGCTGGCCATGGTAATCAGGTAATCTGCTTTTGGGTAAGCAGACAATGTTTAGGGCACCTTTTCTAGCCCCCTTCCTCACCCCAGGAGGTGAGCAGTGTGATCCTTAAAAGGTTGTTCAGATACCCAGATGGCTGCCAAGTCCCACTGTTGCTTCCAGTGAGAAATGACCCTAGGGCCTGGGCCTCCTCTGTGCAGGGTTGTGATTACAGCTCCCAGTGTATGCATATCTGCTGCTTCATCATTTGCTTGTCATCACAGGGCTTTGAGGCATAATAGTGAAATGGTATTGCATTTTGATTCATGCATAAATTGGATTTTAGTGAGGTAGAGTTTCACAAAGTTGTCAGACTCTCTTCTCCAGAGTCATCATAGTCCAGTGGCAGGACAGAATCAAGATGGTTGACTCAGGATGCAGTGGATGACCTTGGAATCTTCACTGTTTAACCAAGCTGTAAGTGCTACACACTGCCTGCTTCATCTGCCTTCATGGCTGTTGGAACAAATTGTTCTCATCCACCCATTCCACCAGTGGAAGTCTTCACATGCTTGGGGTAGACCCCCCTCAACTCATCAATGGGCTTGAGAACCCTTGGTTACCCTCAACCTGGTTTGGCCCATCTGCCAAAACGGTTTACCAGGATGTGGCCACTGTGCGTGCTGCAGTTTTGTGAATCCACAGATGAGAGTTAAGTGGAACAGGTGGACACCAAAGGTGGAAAGAGCCCCAAAAAGGGCTCGGCAGCCATTACACCAAAGGTAGTTGTCCTCCCTGAACACACCCTACACCCCTGATTTACACAATTGATTGACATGCAATTACTTTGAATGGTAATTTTAATTTAATTCTGTTCTCTGAGCTAGTTTGGAAAGTATGTATATAAGGGGAAGGATCCACATACTAGTCATAACAAGAAAATGTGTTAGCAAGTATCATGATAGGAATAAGATTGGGTAAGATGATTTAAAATGCTCAGCAATTAGTCCCTTATTTAGTCATTGGTTATTTTTTTATTATGTAAATTATTTTGAGATAGTTTGTAAATGAAAGAAGAAAGTGGACAACAAATAGATGTCAAATGATACAGATCTTGCCATGTTCTACTATCCCTAGCAGTAAAAGCAGAACTACCATATATTATCTCTAACAATAGACTCTCCAACAAATTGAGAAAGGGATTTTCAAAGGGACTTTAAGATGAAGTCAATGAGAGCAGATAAGCCTTATTAATTTTTGCTTTGAATTTACTTACGACATAATACCATAATAAAGTGACTCCACCAATACACATTGGCATTTTTTTGGCAACTAATAGTTTTTAGAGGTTGTTTGGAATGCAGTCTATGGCAGAGAAGGTACATGAATTCAGGTCTTCCTGACTATGAAGTTAATACTCTGTCCATTATACCATGGTGGGCTCTCTAAGCAATACATAAGAAATCCATCCAAAGGTAAAGCAACTAAAGACCTAAATAAAAACATTCAGGGACTGATTCTCAACATATTTTAAAGAGGGAAAAGAAGAAAAAGAATGACAAAGGTCAGAAATTCATCTTAACTTGACCACAAATGGATACAGAAGGTATTAAGACCATTGACCTGTTTACCTCCTTTTCTTTTCTATAGATTTTTTGTGACAGTGGCTTATGCATGTATAAGTGTTTTCAGTGAAAAAATGAGAACAACCAAATGATTTTTCTAGAGCAGGCCCATCCTTGCAGCTCCACAGTTGATTGAGAAGTGTGGAAAATATCAGCTTTGACTCTGTGTATTGATTTTTAAGAAAGCCTTCAATTGTGGGGAACAGATTACAGCCTTCAAGTCTTTCACCATTAGCAACCCTAGCAGGTGGGAGTCTGGGGGAGTAAATTAATCCACAGCAAACAGTGTAAATCAGGGGAGGAGAAAACAAGATTGCATAGAATTTGACTTGAGATCCAGCTCAGCCAGACTGTCCTGAGAATGAGTCACAGATCTTGAGAACCACAGAGGCACCTGGGGGATATTCCATCACCCAGGTGTGGGCCCAGCATGCAGGAGATGGGAGAGGAAAACAGGTTGATTGAGTCCAGTGCTCCATCATAGCCAGGTGTAGATGAAGCTGATTGAACACTAGACAGACTGGGGGTTGGAGGTCCCTTGGTTTCTAGTCTCTCCCCACTCTTATCCATTCTCCACAAAGCTGCCAAAGCCGAAGTCTGAGTATGAGTTCTTCTATTCAATCAATTGGACAGCCTTCCTATTAGGGCTAGGATAAAATATAATATTAATTCCTCTCTTTAGCTTTTAAAGCCCTGTCTGTATTGGCCTCACATCATCTTTCCAACCTTAGTAGGCTTGATTTCCCATCCTATATTCTGTGATCCAGTCAAACTGACCTTCTCTCCATTTCTCACAAATGACAGCCCATCATCATTTTTGGACTTTTGTGCATTCCTGGCATGTGGCTGACCTACATGAAAGGATGGGCTTACTCCTTACCCCTGTCTCATAGTGTCCCTCCCTTCTTTTAAGATGAGATTATCTTCTGTATAAAACCTTTCCTGATTCCTCCAACCATCATTCTCCTCCTTTCTAAACTACTTTGTATTTAGCTACTTTGAATATATTTATTTTATTTTTTATTTATGCTGGTTATTTTACATCTATTTCTTGTTTCTACCCCTAGAATGAATATGAACTCCTGGTAAGTAGGAAATATTTCATTATTTATATCTGTATTCCCCAGTGACTACTACAGTGCTTTGACACGTAGTAGGTGTTAAATAGTTATTTTTTGATTAATTGATTCACAAACATAATTAATCTTGGCATCTCAGGTATCTAATCTGGTCTACCATCTTATAGAATTTGTTTTCTCTGTCTCCCCAAGGGGTTTGCTTATACACTAGACACAGAGAGTACTGGTGCATGTGTCTATGTGAAAATTGTCATCTCCATGGGGGTTGCCATAGGCCATGACTATGGAAGAGGATGGACCATAGATTTGGGGCATCATTGTTGCCAAAAGACAAGTCCCTGAAATATGAGACTTCTCGAATATCCAGATATCTTGAAGATATTTTGAATAGCATTCATTTGGTGTGTTCCTTTCTTCGTGAGTGACTTACTCTGAGCCATAAATTTTACATTATATGTGTGTGTGTGTGTGTGTGTGTGTGTGTGTGTGTGTGTGTGTATGATAGGACTTGAATCCCTTCTTCTTGACCTTGAGCCATAAATTTTACATTTTATGTATAGATAGATAGATAGGTAGATAGATAGATAGATAGATAGATAGATAGATAGATAGATAGACAGATAGATAGATAATCTATATATGATAGGACTTGAATCCTTTCTTGACCTTGAAGCCAGCTTTATATCTACTCCATCATAGGACAGAGCACAAATGAAAGGCCATGACTAAAGAAAGAGATAACTTTGTGCCAAGACTTACTGAGAATCAACATCAAGTAAAATGTGAAAACAGGGATATGAAGATTTGTGAGAGGTCACACCAGTGTCATGGAAGCCATTTGTCATCAGCTTTGAATGAAAGAAGAATGCTCTATCAAGGAAAAGATTCTCCTCATCCTCCCTTTCACTGGTGACCTCATGCAAATTCATAAAATGTAATGCCCTCAAGAACTCCAACTATTTGAGTTTTCTATTGTATCCTCAGCACTTAGCATAGTTCCTGGCACATAAAAAGAAAGTACTTTGTAAGTGTTTGTTGATTAATTAGTATGAACTTTATATAGCGCCAAGGACCACAAAGGTTTCCTCTGTGAATATATATGGCAATGCAAAAATCTCATTCTAACTAGTCACATTGAATAAAAAAGCACAAAAAAAGTGGATGAGAAATATGTATTAGTTATATTATAACACCTGTTTGACAAGAAGCCATCCTTTGGTACTTACTCATTGGATGGACATATGGCATAAAACTAATGATCTGGGCCTAGAATTGATTAGAAGGAAATATTTTCCTTAAATTGTACTTGGGAAATTATACAGAGCTTTCAATGATTTCTAACTGAAAAAGGTCCATCTTTTTATCATCAGTATTTTCCAGGTGATGGCATATGGTATGGACCACGATACAGCCTGATTTCAGGAGAATAGTATTATAGTTAGTGAGGCATAGTTGGTCAAGCATCAGCTCAGAGTTAGGAAGACCTGGTTTCACATTCCATTTCTTACACATCCTGCCTATGTCACTATGCATACTTCACTTAACCTCTCAGTGCTCTCAGGCAACAATCAAAGACTACAGGTTGCATAGATAGTTCCAGCCTCCATAGGTAGGAGAGGTGCCTCATTGGAAGATCCCTGTGTTGCTTATAAAATTACAAGTCTGGAAAAGAAAAAAAACAGATAGAGTTGAAGGGCCATTGTGTGAAAGTAGATTATTTGATGTCAATGATACCAATTATTTGATACCAATGATACCAATGATACCAATGATACCAGTAGATTATTTGGTACCATGGTGATGGCTTGCCTCAAAGAAGATGAGGAAAAGACATCATTAATGAGGCTGATGGTTGGAAAAAGACATTGGCCAAGTGACCCAGTCCAAAGTTTAATATCAGTGATAGTGCTATAGGTGTCTTGATCATGCAGTGCAATATGGGAATTGTACAGTGTAGATAAGACAGGCTGGCATCAGAAAATTGGTAGAGAGGACCATGAAACTTGGAACCAGAGCAGAGTTAGCTTCAAATACCCACTTCATATTGACTAGCTAGATAACCATGGGAAAGTCAATGAAGCACTCTGAGTCTCAATCTGTTCTTCTGTAAAATGAAGAGCAAAACTGTAATACCTACCTTATAGTATGGGATTATGTCAAATGAGAAAATATAGGGAAGTTTGTGTGTTTAATACCATAAACACTATGTCTAAGCATTCACACTAATAACCATTTATTAAATGTCTCATGTATAAGAGAAAAGCAAAGTGAGTTGGTGGTTAGGGTGCTGGACTTGTAGTCAAGAAGACCTGGGTTCAAGGCCTACCTCTGATGGTCACTGCTAGATTTGTAAGTAGGGACAAGTCATAGACTTTTATTTTGCAACTGGATTCTGGTGGCTCTGGAGGAGAGTGAGTCTGACAATTTTATACAGCTCTGCATCAATGAAATACAATTCATATACAAGTTAAAATATCACCTTATGATGTCACCAGTACCCTATGCAAACGAAAGCAAAACAGAATCAACAACAAAGGATTGTTGTGTTCATCCTTCATTGCTGAAGAAGACCGTGCCATCAGAGAAATGATGACATGACTTGTACATGACTTTGTTTTGAATGAGGGAGGGCAGGTCACTAACCTCACTTCTTCTTCAGAGCCATCTGAATCAAGTGACCAGATATTCATCAGGATGACTGGAGATGATCCATTATGCAATGGGAGACCTTGACCCTTTTAGGCCAAGGTCTGTTCAGGTACTCACTTAGGGTGAGGTAACACCCATTCAGTGAATAGACGTGATTAAGAAGTAGCCAGGGGATGGTCCCTTTAAGGAGGCAAAGAAAAATAAATACATCAGGCTGGGAGGGAAACAGCAACAGTTACTATTGATAATCACTCTTAAGCCAGGAGGGTCCAGAAGAGAGGCCTTAGGCAGAGGTCTAGTGTTGTCCAATGTATGAGCTTCAGAGTGCAGTAGGTTTAAGGTTTGGGGAAAGGAGAGGAGAGGAGGTCTTCTTTGGCCACAAAAGATAAACACAACAATCTGTGAGTAGAAGCAACTCCCAGAATGGGGACCCAGCTAGTCCTTCTCTCCTGTCTATCTCCCCCTGTCCTTCCTTCTCTCCAAAGGAAGGTAAATTTGGATGGTCAGAAGATGCCCAGTTAACTTTGGCTTTACTGGTTAGATTCCTTTCCTCTGTATATCAGAGACAGAGCTTGAACCCATTTCTCCTCTCCTCTCCTCTTCTCTCTTCTCCTCTCCTCAACAACAACAAGGCTACAAGTTATAGATAGATTTTTAAGATGCATTAGTGTAGGGATCATTCATGCTGTTTGTTTTCAAACTGTTGGGCAAAATGTTCCTTGAAAGATTCTTGACATGGGCATATGGCTTTATGTTACGGTAGACTAAAGGAAACATAGGCCCTGTCCTCAGGGATGTAAGTAGAGTAGAACACCTATAGTAGAGAGAGATAGGTGATTATAGTGGTTAAAGTAAGTCAGGAAGACCTGGATTCATATTCTGCCTCAGATACTTACCAGTTGTGTGACCCTGGGAAAGTCACCTAGCTCCTGTCTCCCTCTGTTTCCTCAAATGTGAAATGGGAATACTAATGGCACCTATATTCTGAGATTATTGTGAGGATCAAATGAGATAATATTTGTAAGGCACATTGCATTCCTTAAGCACTTTCTAAATGGTAGCTGTCATTATTAGTGGAATCCTAGATATTCTAATTTCCTTGATTTTTCTGGGAAGCAAAATGAAGACTTCTTCCATCTGTTGAAAATTTTTGGGAAAAAAAGATAAGGTTTACACGGAATGACAAGGTATGACAGTGACTTGGAGCTTATGTCAGAGAGGGGAATCATCTTACCCAGATAATAATTTATGACAGTCAGGGGCTTATTAGCTATGGAAAGGACTTATAAAGAGATCTCATCATTGAGTCTGATGAAGGAAGCTGGGTAGGTAGGCTTGGAAATGGGCTGTCAACTTTTATTCTCCTTTTCCCCAGTATACTCTTTTGGCCTGGTAAGGATAAGGTCCAGGGGAGGCTTCATTCCTATTGACATTTTGTAAGTTCCTTCTCTTGTCTATAAGGGAAGAAGTGAGGACCACAGTTTCTGCCCCTGGAGCAGTGTTCCCAATACCTTATGCATCATTGGTGATATGCTCTTATCCTGGATTCATCATAACCTTTGAATCAGCAGTGAATGACTCACCCTAGCACCCACTGGGCTCATTGACCTTATTTCAATGTTGACAGACTTAACCATGATGGTCATTGCTTCTACCAGCACCCTCTTACTGGTTCACTGCTCTTGAGTCATCTCGCTTTCCACTAGTGGGACATGGGCCTAATTTTCTTTCATTTGTTTAATTATTTCAAACATCTTTTTACTTATTCCAGTGTCTACCTTAGGTGTAGTCTAACTGAAACTTGTGTGGGATTCTCTAAGATGACTGTGACTTACTTGGGTTCCTTGGATACAAAAGTAGATAGTTTTTAGTACTTGGAAACCTTAAAATATGTTTTCTTGCATGAGACTCCATGTAGTGGTTCATTTCCATTCAATTTCACAAGCCAAGGTCTATGCAGCAGAATGGGATAAGAGCTGGCTTAAGAGTGAAGAAGAAATGGGTTCAAGCTCTGGATCTGATATACAGTGACTGTGTGACCCTGGCAAAGTCACTCACCCTCTTGGTATCTCAGGCTACTTTCTAAGAAGATACACAGCAAAGCATGTCCCAATTTGCCTTGATTGAGGGAATCCCCTAACCCGATGAAAGCAGATTTCTTATAAAAAATAATTGCTCCATGCACTGGGGATACAAATATTAAAATGACAGGGTTCATCCCCTCCCAAAACTTAAATGATGTTTTAGACCTAACATAAAATCCCCAATACTTAAGTTATTTTACATAATGCTGCATCAAGTCAGTCAGACCTCTTTCCAGTCTGGCAACAAGAGATGATCATTTGTACACGTTCATTTCCTTTAGTTAATGATGACAGAGGGACACAAATTTGCCTCATATGCAATGTATGAGAGATATTAGTGTAGAGAAGACTTCTGCATTCTTTCCCCTTTCTACATGCCCCCTCCCCCCAACTTGATTCTTAGCCCTCTAGATCTGGGGCAGATCTGAGGCTCTAAAAGGATTATAATAGAGACAAAGGAAGGAGTTTGTCAGGCCCCAAACAAATATGAAACCTTTGAGGAAAAACACCAGGATCTCTCAGAAGCAAAATTCCTTTTATTCAGAAAAACTCCCTCATGAGACAGCAGGTGAGACCCCCTCTACCTTCATAGCTCAGGACAAGGAAGAGCACATCCACCATGGGCAAAGGTCTGACTCATCCTTATGACTTTTTTTCTAAAGATTCATCAAATCTCACCAACCCTACATTTTCTTTGGTGCAGAAAGAAAAATGAAAACAATGAACAACATCTGCAAAAAGATGGAATTTCCCTTCCAGAAAAGATGTTGGCTGGTCAAGCAATATCCAGCCGCAAAATTGCTATAGGTGATGTTCCATGGTGGGCAAGGGACACTTAGTACTAGAGACAAGGATGATGCCACGGACATGCATTGGCTCTTATGATCACAGACATGTCACATAATCATTCATGGTGTTAATCCATGCTAGTGTACCACAGGAAGGTGTTTCCATGCCAGGAGCTCTTGAGATCCAGACCTTATACTTGCAAAGTAGGTAGAAAGATAGATAGGTAGAAAGATAGACAGATAGATAGATGATAGATAGATAGATAGATAGATAGATAGATAGATAGATAGATAGATAGATAAAGAAACAAGCAAATAAGTAAGTGATAGATAATAATGGCTACAGAAATACATCAAAAGTACTTTCTGTTCATAGAAAAAAAAACTATCCCGCTAGGAAAAAAAAAAGATGAGTTTAGTCTAATGACTGCCACTGTACAGATCAACCTAATGGCCAAACATGATTCTCAGTGCATGTATGCTATTTGGGGAACCTACATGCTCCTGCTCATGCTTGGAGAGCGATCTGACAAATCCTTTCCTTTCAACAGGATGATAAGGTATTAAGTATCAAGGGGCTGAACCTGACTCACGAGGCAAGAATGTCTCTGCCCACTAGGTCACTCTGTGGAGGGTCTTGCCTTCCATGTTGGTTCCCTCTCTGGGGGAAGGAAGTGGACTGATGTTGCCTCTTAGTGTTTGTTTGTTTAAGAGGAACTAAAAGTCAGGGATGAAGCAGATCCTCAGGCTCCATCCCATGTGGATGGCTGATACATTCGGCCTCCATTAAAAGCCAGCATTTCAGCTGTCGGGGAAAGGTTAATGATAATTGACATGAAACGCATGTCGCCAGCTTCCTTGCATAATTGGATATTTATTCCCACAGCTAAGTAAACAGGCAGTTCCAAATTGCGTGTTTCTCTCTAATTGGGATTAATTTTATGTGTCTTTGCTAGGAAATATCCATTCAATCATGGACCGCCAAATATTGATGGAGCATCCATCTAGTGCTTGTGGAGCACTGTGGTGTAAGAGTTAGAGCACAAGACGTTCAGTCAGAAACTCACAGGATCTAAGGACCATGGTCTCCCTACTAGACCATGGACCAGGGACTTAGGGTACCCACTCCTCTATCCTCTGTCCTTAGGGTACCCACTCCTCTGTCCTCTGTCCTTAGGGTACCCACTCCTCTGTCCTCTGTCCTTAGGGTACCCACTCCTCTGTCCTCTGTCCTTAGGGTACCCACTCCTCTGTCCTCTGTCCTTAGGGTACCCACTCCTCTATCCTCTGTCCTTAGGGCACCCACTCCTCTATCCTCTGTCCTTAGGGCACCCACTCCTCTATCCTCTGTCCTTAGGGTACCCACTCCTCTATCCTCTGTCCTTAGGGTACCCACTCTTCTGTCCTCTGTACCTGGCCACATAGCTGTGTGCTGTGTTCATTGCTCTGGGATGCTCACTAGGTGGAATTGACTCCTCAGTCCTCGACTAATTACCTTCATCTCAACTTCCCTCAGAGGAATGTTGCTAATTACAACAAAGTGACTTTAGGTTCTGCTCTAGGGATCCCCTCTAAAGGGATGCAATTTAAATGAAAATATCCAATATACAATCTGAATCAAGGATGGAACAGGGTATTTATGGCTGTCTAGCAAAGGGAATGCTAAACACTAAAGAATTAGAGAAGAATTGGAACAGAATCCAATAGCCTCCCATTAAAGTACAATCAATTGGGAGGCTCATCGTCCAGTTTCATTAGGATGTGAGTGGTTTCTCAAAGTCTTCTTTTTATCCATTTCACCTTTCTCCTCTGTTGGACACAGCCCAATCAAAGAAACATGACCTTCCTGTTGAGTGATGGTGAATTATCCTTTGGCTGGCACCCAGTCCTGCTACTTCTGATCCAACCATCCCCACTCTGTGTCTATTGGACACAGCAGTCACTACCTTATTGGTGAGCTTCTGAAAACTTCTGAAACTCACAGGTCATCCATTCTGGGGTTGTCTCTCAGGAGGGAACATACACACACACACACACACACACACACACACACACACAAACACATACACACACTAAGCAAGAGAGGTAACCTCACCCCAGATTTGATGAGGTATGTAGAACACAAACTTGCTACTGTAAGGGTCTAGGTGTGGGTTAAGGGTTCCTCATTCTTCCACTTACCTTGCCATCCCAGTATCAACTATAAATCATCTTTAATATTTTAAAGGCAAAGAAGAATCTTTCTGAGGAACAGGTTGTTGTTTCAGTTGGCTGTCAGTCATGTCCAATTCTTAATGACCCCAGTTGTGTTTTTCTTGGACTGGTCTTTCTTCTCCTTCACCAGTTCATTTTACAGATGAGAAAGCTGAGGAAAACAAGATTAAGTGACTTTTCCAGGCTCACACAGCCACTTAAGTGTCTGAGGCCAAATTGGAACTCGTGAAGATGAGTCTTCCTGACTCTAGACCCATCACTGTATGCACTATGGTGCATCTGGAAGGGTCCTTGGAAACCATCTGGTCCAATTCCCCACCCACCTTTCCCACCCTGTTAGAGATGAGAAAAATGAGGTTCAGAAGGATTAAGTGACTTACTCAAAGTCATTCAGGCAGTAAGTGTCAGAGTTAGGGTTTTAAGTCAGAAACGAAGCAAACATAAACCACACCTATTATCTGCCTTCTAGAAGTGGTTTGTTTGTCTTCTGAACTATCTTAAGTGAATGAGAGTCTGGGAGGGTCCTAAAAGTATTCAGATGAAGTCTGCTCTCCCATTATAGCAAGGAGAACTGCAGCTTTGGTTCAGAGACCAGAGGGCTCACTCCTAGCAGATAAACTAGCAGAGCAGCCCTCCTCTATGACGTGCTGGTCTGGGAGTCAGCCATGGTGCTTACCCCTGGCCTACCTTCCAATGCTAGTGTAGGACTCATCCCAACTACTTGCAGTGTCAGGATTAGAGCAAAGAGAAGGTACTATTTCCAATGCATTCCTAGCCCAGACCTCTAACACTGCTCAGTTGTGTCCATAGTCCATCTACGGAGATAAAGATCAAATGCATTTCAGATAAGTATGATTAAAGGTAATTAGTGAGCTCATTTTGCTGTTACAGTAAATAGAAACAGATGTTCTTCAACATTAAACTAATGATAGAAACAAAAGAATCAAGAAAAATGGGAACTGGGGAGGGTGAGCCAAGCTCTCCTATTTACATGTTGTTTTATTTAGATCTTGTGATTGGCCACTTTTGTGCCTGCCCCAAGAATATAAATTGAATCAATTTCATGTTGGTCTTTTTTTTTTATTGTTTATTCATGTTACGCCATCAAACAAGCATCTTTGTGGGGTTCTTTCTGGATTCTTGTTCCCTTTGGTAGTTCCGTTATGCTGTGGTATTCCCATTTCTGTTGTGGATTAGATTTTTTTAATTGTATTTTTAGATTATAGTTTCAGGCACATTTCTCGTAATGCAAAAGCTATTTTGCATTTGGATTTTTTTTTTTTTTTTATGTAGGGCTTGGGCTCTGTTGGCTATTTGATAGTTTTACGGCTTCCATGTTTTCAGGGAAATGCAGTTCTCTCAACACGCCTTCAATGAGAGCACAGCACTGGCACGTCCCCACATCAGGAATCTCTTTGGTTATTCAAGTCTGCTTCTCTTGCAGATAATATTCTGCCCTGCCCTGTCCCACCCCAATCCCCCAGCTCTTCAAAGACCACTTCTTAAGCAAAGGTGTTCATGGGAAACTTATCTTGCTTAGAACCACCTAGAAGGTGTCTTCATCTAGAGACCTGTTGGCAAAAAGAAACAAAACTGGCTGAATTTGATAAAAGACCCAATGAATAAATAGTTTCCTTTTATTTAAAAGGAATCATTTAAGTTTGAACTGAAGTAACTTGATATTGGGAGGGATCTATATGCAACTGTGAACTCAAACTATTTTTAAAAGAATATGTGCTTAAATATACCACTAACTGTGTGACGTTGGGCAGATCAGACAATTCCTTGAGACTCAGTTTCCTTCTCTGTTAAAAAAATAATAAATATGAGAATGTTGAACTAGATGACCTTTGAGTTCACTGTCCAGCTCTAAATCTGACTTTATGATTCCATGAAGGGACCTTAATATCAATCAGCATGAACCTACTATGTTCATATGCTATGCTAGAGAATGACAAAAAGGAAATAGCCTCTTCCCTCGAGGTGTTTGCTTTCTTTAGGCAAGGACAACTGTGTATAAATATAATTATAGACAAAATAAAAATAAGATAATTTTTGGGGGGTGGATGTCGAGTGTATCAAGAGAAGCCTTCCATAGGTGATATCATTTGAACAGAGCTTCATAGGAAACAAAGAATTCTAAGCTTAGATAAGAGGGTTTGGGAGAGATCTTGTACACAGGATTGGAGATGGGAGATAGCATGGTCAATGAGAAAAAAAAAAAGTAAGGACACCCATTTGCGTTAAGTGAAGACTATGTGAAGGAGATTAATTTAGAGTACACCTGGAAAGATAGATTGAGGCCAGGATGTAAAAGTCTTTAAACGCCAAATGGAGGGATTTGTGTTTTATCCTACAGGAAATAGGGAACCACTGATGTTTAAGTGGGGGGAGCATCATGGTCGAACTTCAATTTTATTAATGTCACATCAGTAATTGTAGTGAAGACGCAGCAGGAGTGGGGGAGTTCAGGCAGACTTGACTATTGATAAGTAGCTCCCTCTAACTAGATAGTCCTGTAATGCCTAAGATTATACACTGGCAGATTTAGAAGTGTTGAACTTTAAAAAAATGCACAGTCATAGCAGATATGCCACCATTCTAGGAGAGCTTTATATTCTTCTACATCGGTCTTTCCCTATGCATGAATAGGGAGGGGTTGGGGTGTGTTGGTTTGAAAACTCATTCTCATAAATCATCCAGTGTATAACCCAAAGGTTTAGAGAGTTTCTGAGGTTGAGATCCTATATTATCATTATCATTATTTACTTTAATATCATTAATAGAACTTTTATTATTCAAAAAATAATCCTCATGTTTAGAGACACAACAATAAAGAATGGACAGGTCACACAGGGCACAAAATCAGAGTAATTCTGGCAGACCTGGGTTGAGGTGCCACTCTTGACCTTTGTAGTCAGTATGACCATCCACCTGTCTCTTCAAACCTCAATTTCTTCTTGTGTGGAATGGAGGCTTGGAATTAGAGGGCCTCTCTGGCCCTTTCCAGCTTTATATGTGCTCTGGGGATCCTTTGAATAAGTCCCTTCCAGTTTCTGGGACTCAGTTTTCTCCCCTGTATAATGAGAGTTGGCCCAGATGACCTCCAAGGTTCCTTCCAAGTCAAGGGGCAGAATCTTTCATTATCTTGTCCAGGTGCTCCTTTGTGTGAATTTTACCATTTCTTTAGCAGTGACCCTACCTACCATTCATTGGATGTTGAGAGGTTGCATCTAGTCCTTCAGTTTTATAAACAGCACAGCTATAAACATCTCTGTACAGATAGTTCTTTTGCCTTTTTAAATGCTTCCCTGAGGCATCTTTCCCGGAATGGAATTATCATATCAGATGTTATGGTCAGGTTTATGGCTCTCATCACATGTTTGCAGACTGCTCTCCTAAAGGTTGCCCTGCTTTGCCACACTACCAGGAGCATATGTGTAGACATGAGAGGCAAGGATTTTGCTTTTTTACAACACATTGCTTTACTGATTTCAATTCTTGGAGTTCTTTTTCTCCAAATAAGTTTCTGAATTTTGATTTAGCTGTGGTATCCATGAATCCCTGCTTCATGCATAGGGACCTGACATCACAAAAAATGGTGAGTGAGTGAGTGATATAACAAGAACGATTCAGAGACAGAAGGGAAGGAGAAGAGATGAAAGGTGGAGGAGAGAAAGCCTAGGGAAATGGTGGCTGCTGTCTTTAGAATCAAAAGTCCCACTGATATATTGTTTTACTTACTCTGGTATGAAGTTGTTGTTCAGTCATTTCAGTCTTATCTAATTCTTTGTGACCCCATTTGAGATTTTCTTGGCAAAGACACTGGAGTGGTTTGCCATTTCCCTCTCCAGCTTATTTTGCAGATTAGAAAACCAAGGCAAACAAAATTATGTGACTTGCCCAGGGTCACATAGCTAGTGCATGTCTGAGATTGGACAGTTATCAAAGGTATGTGTTAGGTCTTCCTGATGCCATACTCAGGGTTCTATCCACTGAGCCACCTAGCTTCCAGGTTCTCATGGCTAGTAAGTGTCTGAGGCCAGATTAGAACTCAGGAAGATGAATCTTGCTGCCTCCAGGCTATGCACTCTATGCACTGCATCACCTAGTTGCCTGTCCCCATTTTACAGATGAGAAAACTGGAATTCAGGGAAGGGAAATGATTCATTCCTGACCACAAAGTACATTGATATTTGCGAGTCAGTACTAGGTCCTTTGAATCTAAGTACAAAACTCTTTCCACTCTAATACATTACTTTTCCTTAATGGGGACTGATCTCTTATCTCTGTCTCTGAAGCAAGCATATGAACATAAGCCCTGAGCTGCAGAGTGGAGGCTGCACTTCATTTTATGGGAACTAATCGAGGTTGACAACAGCAACTTTCCAGTTATTCCATATGCTAATTTGCCAGTCTGTTCCTTGATGATCTTATATATTTAGTGATACTGCACCCAGTATAAATGCTGAATCTAGACTATTCAGAAAATCTTGGCTGCATCGCACTCACGGAATTGTGAAACTGCAGAATCAGTAGAGTTCCCAGAAGACCCTAATGGAATCTTGTTGCAGTGCTCCTAACAAGTGGTCCTACAGCTTTGGATGGAGACCTTCAGTGATGGAGAGCCAGCCTCCCTCCTCCTGAATCTGCCTCTTCTACTTCGGGAGGTTGGGAAATTATGTTTGTGTCCAGTTATAAATCTGCCTGCTTTTTGGGACTAAAGGCAACAAGACTCCTCCCTCTTCTCAATGTCAGGTTCCTCAATGTCAGAATTCCTCAAGGAATTTGAAACAGCCCGTGTATCCACCAATGTCTTCTCATCTTCAGTCTACACATTGCCAGTTCCTTTGAGTGATTCCTGACATGACCTTGTCATCATTCACCATCTTGGTGGCCCTTCTCAGGACACTCTCCATCTTTCTCTTTGTCCTTTTATTTTGGTGCCCAGATTTGACTGTAGACCTTTAGAAGCAGGAAGAGGGCTGGCAATCCAATTATCTCTGGGCTAATCCCACATTAACCACCAACTGTGGGCAGAGCACTGTGTTAGGTATTAATGGAAATACAAGCTAAAGCCTACATGGTGACTCTGACTCTGCCTAGTCATTTGTCCAACAGGGTGCACAGGAGAGACCAATGAATTTGACATGAGAAAAACTCACTTCAAATCCCTTTTCACTCAATTCCCATGCAACCCTTTGTGACTCCTTCCTATGTGGAAGGGTCTTGTTTCCTCATTTGTAAAATAAAGGATTGGATTAAATGTTCCCAAAGTTCTCTTTCTCTCCACAGTTCTGGTCCTGTAATCTATGAGCTTTCAGAAACTCATTTCCCAGTGCTGGTGCCAGGAGTAGTAATAAAAACACTGGAAACAGTGATGGCAAGAGTGTAAGAGGAAGCAGTTTAGGGAAGTGGCTAGAAAACCTCTCTGGGAACCCCAGCCCTTCTTCGAGTGCCCCCTCAGCCACATGGAGGAGGGCACTGGAATCAGGATCCAACTCAGATACTTAACAGCCTTGGAATCTAGTAAATCTTTCAACCTCTCCGACCCCTGGTTCTTCTTTTGTAAAATAAGAGAATTGGGTGATTGTCCGTCCTCAAAGGTTGTTGCTAGGTCTAGATCTAGGATGCTTTGGTACTAGGATACAGCCTGGTTATGGGAGCCTGAGTAAATCACTTAACCTTGCATCACATGCTGAACTGGCCTTATGGGAAAAGGCAGATATTGCTCTGACTTGATAAAGTTCAATGAAAGTTTCATTCTAAAACATCACCACAAAGAGTGTTCAGCATAACCAACCACTGTGAGTTGTGACCCTTCACATTATCAACTTCCAAGTTCACTGTTTTTCTTGTATGTGAGATAATAGGGTGGGTATCTGAACCTTGAGCAGATTTGCTTTTCTGACATCTTTGAATTCTCCTTTTCCCTTAGAACAGTCTGAAGATGTAAGGATGAGGTGTCAGGGGTCCCCTCCTTTGGCACACTGGCTAACGCATACCTCTGATACCTGTCATAAAAAATTCATGTCTGGGTCTTTAACTGAAAATGTTGTACCCATATTAGCAGTGACTGACTTTCTGAAATAAGGGACACACTTCACATCTGCAAGGCTTTCTCTCTCTGTCTCTCTGTCTCTCTGTCTCTCTGTCTCTCTGTCTCTCTGTCTCTCTCTCTCTCTCTCTCTCTCTCTCACAAACACACACGCACACACACACACATACACACTCACAAATACACACATTCCCATTCACAGTCACCCACACCAGGACAAGAATTATTTAAAGACATAGCAGAAATACTTTTGAATGTGATTTCCATTAGCAATGGAAAGAACTCCAGAGCATTCTTATGTACCCACTGCAATAGATAAGCTCATAGATTGAGACTCGGAAGGGACCCTGGAGATGGCCTCCAACCAACTCATTCTACAAAGGAGGAAATGAAAGCATTGAGAGGCCAATGGATTGGCCAAGCTTCACCTTTCATTTCTTAGAAGCTCTAGCTTTCTTTAAGATTCAGAGCAAGTGGCACCTCTTCCAGGAAGGATTCCCTTCCTCATATTATCTTCTGTTTTCTTGACTGATCACATTCTGAGCCTCCTAGTGCTGGGGATCTTAAACTGGGGTTCACAGATTTTTAATATCTTTTCTGTATTTCAATAGAATTGTTTTCCTTTGTGTTTTAATTTTATACGTTTAAATACATGATTTGGAAAAGGCCTCTTTAAGTTTCGTCCTGTCTCTCAAAGGAGGAAAGTCTAAATGTAAAGAAAGTTTTAATAACCCCTTTAGAATATATGTTGTTGAGAGGGGTGTATTATTTTCCATGAATACAATGGAAGGTCCTAGAAGGGAGGCATATCTTCAGAGGCATGTTTGAAAAGAAACAGGACTTTGAAACACTGCTTCTCATTGAAGGGGTTGAGGGAAAGAAAAGTCTATCCCAGAATGGTTAGGTAGGGATTTATGTGTATGTCATGAAAGGAGAGACAGAGCAATATAGTGGATAGTGCTGGGCTCAGAAGAAGGAAGACCTGGGTTCATATCTCAGCGTTGACTTTTATTAAATCTGTGATGTTGAGTTCTTTTCCTGGGCTTGAGGTGATCACCTAGGAATTATTACTAAGTCTAGATGATGGCCCTGGGCATCCACCAGCACTGGTGCAGACAACTTTACCATCAGGAGCTGATCCTTCCCATCCTTGGATAGTTATAGTCATTGTTTTCATCCCCTTCTTGGGTCTTAAGACATTTCGGGGCTACGTTTGTTATGGCTCTGTCTTGAGCAGAGTAACTTGACCCCAGATTCTGTCTCCTACTTTTCTGATGACAAGGAAGGTATAGGCATTCAGTGCCTTTCCCAGGCCAGTCTGGACAAAGATGGATCAGGTGCCTCCCTCCAGAGGAAGGGGGAAGAAGTCCTGACACTCTACCCCAAGGGTGCAGGAGCCCCACTGTGGAAATTTGGGTCATGGAAATCTAGGCTTCTGCCACAGGGAAAATGTCTTGAGACCCAGAAGAAAAAGTTAGAGAAGATGGCAGCGACTTTTCAAATTATGGTGCTAAACTTAGAGAATTGTCAGTAAAATACACCCTTATTATTACTTCAAAATGCCAACTGGATACAGAGAAGGAGTTGAAGATTCTAAATATTACTTAAAAAAAAAAGAATGAGGCAGCTTTGGAATAGAGTGTATGCAGGCTATGTCTCATTATTCAGGAAAGAGGATTCTGGAGGAAAGTCATGCTGAATTGGGGCCGTTGTGTCTCTAAGAATTTGTCTCCTTCCCCATGGTACTATATACTTGAATGTATTGAAATACAACTCAGCCCACTTTGGTCTCTGCCCCAGTGCTTAATACTGGAAAATTCAACTATTCCTTGCTTTCCTTTTAAAGCCCCACCAGTTTTTCAGGCACACAGATATCTCTCAGTGCTCTGGGCCATATGTTTTCTATGCTGACAGGGTGAACTCCGACTTGACTCAATCAATCCCCCTTCCCCCATGCCTTTATATAGTGCAGCACTTTAAACCAAAATCTTGCTCCAGGGGACTTCCCAATTGTGGACTGTTCGGCTTTAACTTCATTGCTTGTGTGTTAAAGCCCATGGTTTCAATAGTTTGCTCTCCCCTCCCTTTTTTTTTTATGCCTTTGAATCTTGGTTTTCTGGGGGAGGGGGGAATGGAGGGTATGGCCATCCCATGAATCTCATGATGTATGACAGAATTATCCCATTTGCTTCACGCTTTATATTATTAAGTTTCTTTTTCCCCCCATGGTCCCTGTTTTCTGGTAAGATTCCTCAGAAAGCCAGATGCTCAAGGCAAGTCAGTTTCAATGTCTAAGTGGATGACTATTGCATATCGTGAAAAACATGGACCCACTGGGGTCCGGAGGAGTAGCTGGCCACATTCATTAAGACAGCATCCATTCACCAGACTTGGTTGGTCATTTACGAAGGGAGGTTATTTCGCAGATTGAAAGCCAGTTAACACATCTGAAGCCCGATAAGACGAGGCAGTCTTGGTATGTTTCCTGTCCTGCAGTGATTAAAGGCAATGGAACTCTGGACTGGGAAAAGTTTTCCATGGTCCGGGGAACGCAGCAAATGTTTCTCCTGGTAATGCAATTAGGAAATATTGGCCCCAGCTAATGTAACTTAAACGAAACACGTTGTCCTCGTCAAACCTGGTCAAGTTGTCCAACAGGCAAAGCCTTGTCCAAGACATTAAAGAACAGGGGCGTATAGGGTTCCCATGGAAACTCGGCTCGAATGCCGATTTGTGGATATGATCATAATCAGCCCCATAATCTAATATGACTGAATTAAAGGAAAAAGAATCTTAGTTATGAAGTCAGCCCCCTGTGTGTGTATTCTTACACATGCAGAAACCATATGGATGCTGACAGACACTATTTTCAAACTACTTCTTGGCTTGGGGGTAGGGCTTTCAGACTCCAGTTTTCATCCTCTATATTCATTGTTTCTGATTTTCATATGTGTAGAGGAGTGGAAATATTGGGCACTGGATTTGGAGGTAGAGAAATTGGGTTCAAATCTTATCTATTATACTTACTACTCACTGACTGGATGATCTTAGGCAGCTCATCTTCCCAATTTGGGCTTCTGCTTTCTCCACTAAAAATAAAAGATCGAATTAGGTGACCTGTAAAGTTCCTCCCTCCACTTTTTTTTTTTTTATTGTATGCTGATATTTCTATATACCTATAGCTTTCCTTCCAACTCTAGATCCATGATCTCATTATCTCTAATAGAAGGCTTCCTGGAAAAGGGGAAAGTGTGCTAGATTTGAAGTCAGAAGACTCTTTAAATCCATGCTTTGCCACTTAATTCCTGTGTGACATGGACCAGTGACTTAACCTCTCTTGCCTCAGTTTTTTCATCCATACAACAAGAGGCTTAGACTAGACAGTTTCTAATATCTCTTTAAACTCTCATTTCTCTGTTCCTCCATACCTTTGCATTGGCTTTCCCACAGGCATCCTCCAAACTCTTGCCTCCCAGAATCCTTCTTTTCTTTTAAGATGAAGTTCCCCATTGTCTTCTCCATGAAAACCCTTCTTGATTCCCCAGGTGTGAGTGTTTTCCCTCCCAAATTATCACTTAGGTAGCTACTATGGAGGCATTTGTACTTAATAAGTTGATATGTGTGTGTTATAGATTTATACAAGTGTTGTTGTCTCCCTGCGAGAAAGCAGGTTTCTTCTGAGTAGGATATTATTTGTTCTTGTATCTCCCACACCTCCCACAATGCCTGAAACAGAGCAGGACTCAATGATCATCCCCATGCAGATTACTCTTGGATGTATAGATGCAGTCCTCACATCTCTTCTGAGCTCATCCCACTTAGCCAACAGCCTGTTGGACATTTCACACTGGCTAGGGTTATTTCAGATTTAATGCTCAAACCAGAAACCAGGGTCTTTTCCTCCAAACTGTCCCCCTTCCTGAGTTGCCCTGTTCTGTAGAGAGTATTATCAACCTTCCAGTACTCCAGAGTACTCACCTCAGAATCATCCCCCATTTCTCCCTCTCCCCCCAACCTCCATATCCAATAAGTTGTCAAATCTTGGCAGCCATACTTTTGTCCACCCCTTTCTCTTTACTTGTATAGATACCACTCTAGTTAAGTACCTCATTGCCTAACTCTTTCAAACTATTATATTACATTCCTATTAGGTCTCCCCGACTCCAGTCCCCCTCCACTCCAACCCATTCTCTACATAGCTTATATATTGAAATACATTGAAGTCAAGTCTGATCATGTGACTCTCAAGCTCAGGAAATTATAGAAGCTGTCTCTTCCCTCTGGAGTCAAATGCAAACTTCTAACTTGACAGTCAACTTCAGCCTACCTTTCTGAGATCATTGTACACCCCCCCCCCCCACACACACACACACTTGTTCAGCTAACTGGGCTTTCTCACTGTTGTTCACACTGGAAATTCTCTCCTTCAGATACGCTATTTTTCCAATCAGACTTGCATACTTAAGGTCCACACACATGGCACTCTCTCTCCCATCTCTGAACCTTTATATGAGCTGACCTGCAGACCTGGATTGCTCTGTCTTCTCACCTCAGCCTCATAATACCGTGGCTTGCTTCAAAGCTAAAGTCATGGGTTGAAGTCTACAAGAAGCCTTTTTTGATCCCTCCAATCATTCATGAAATCTGTTTCTCATGAAAAGTGCTTTGAATGTGTAAATGCGTGTGTTTATTTTGTCTGTTTGTGACACTTTCTCACCTAGAACCAATTGATCACTTGTTAAATATTCTTTAAGCACTTACTATGTGTCAAGTACTGATCTAGATGCTGATAATATAAAAACAAATAATGTCCTTCTCATAAGAAACGTACTTTTTCATAGGAAAACAATAAAGACACATGTGTAGACATAGAATCCCTATGAAATGATTCAATACAAATGTGGTCACAGTAGTTAAATAAAAGGTCATCTGTGAGGGAGGTTACTTGGGGGAGTAGAGGAGAAGGGAATCAGGAAATGCTTCATGGAGAACACAATGGATTCTGTGAGGCAGAGATTGGGAGGGAGTACATAGGGGACTGCCAATATGAAGGTATGGAGACGGGAGACAGTGGTGTTTGTGAGGATCCAAGACAAGGCTGAATCTCAGAGAGTGGGAGGGGGTGTAATGTCCAGTGAATCCGGAAGTATAGGCTGAGGCAGGTTTATGAAGGGCTTCAGAAGCTAAACTGAAGAGTTTCTGTTTCATCCCAGAAGCAATAGAAAGCTACTGGATTTGATGAGTAGAGTGGTTCTGTGACCAGATCTGAGTGAAAGGAAACTCTCTCTGGCAGAAAAGTGTAGTATGGACTTGAGTGAGAAAAGGTTTAAGGAAGGAGAATAATTAATTAATTTAGGAGAGAATTAATGAAGGCCTGAACTAAGGGGTTGAGCTTATTGAAAGAGATGCTATACAGAGTCAAAAAAACACACCAAATTCAGAGCAGAAACTGGGATGAGCTGCCATATTCTAGGACTTGTCAGCCCTTGGGACATTAGTGTGTGCCTACCAACGTTCTGTGACTGATATATTTCAATTCGATACAACAGATATTAATTGTGTTCTACCCTGTGCTCGTCCCTAGGGACGCAAAGCCTCAAACAAAATAATCCTTGTGTTTAAGGAATTTATATTCTGTTCAAGGAGAGCAACATGTACCCAGATGACTACTCATAGACTCACACAGATTCAAACAATGCTACAAACAAAACATACGCACACAAATTTGGCAGAGTTCTAACAACTCCATGTGTCTAAAAACCTCTTGACATGGGGTGAGGCATGTTCCAAAGAGCAAGGGCAGTGGAGTAGAAACAATGCTCTGTCTGGAGTCTGATAAACACTGCCCCATGTTCAAATTCCAACTCCATTACTTAATGCATAGCCGGTGTGACTTGGAGCTAATAATATTATCTCTTACTGCCTTGATTTCCTTCTTTGTAAGGAGAGGGGGTAGGAGTAGATGTTCTCTGCAATCCCTTCCAGCATCACACCCATGATGCTCGCCATTACCAGTTGAGACAAATGTAAGTGAAGCAGTGTTGGAGAAATTTTAAAGCATGACATCTCAACCTGCAAACACCCCAAGAAGCATCAAGGAATCCAAAGGCTTGAGAGACTTTAGCAGCCACTGAGAAGGACTCTGGCCAAAGAATGAGACTTCTGTACCATGACCCCAGCAAATGGCCAAACCACTTCTAATGGAATATTTCTATTAATGGGGCCAATTCTTCACATTTCCTCCAACAGATCATTCTTCTCCAGAAGCTAAATATTTGAAGTTTTTTTTTTCCTTTCAAAGTGCCTCCTTTTAACTTTCAGCCTTTGTTCCTAATTCTGTCCCTTGGGGTTTGTCATCCCTACGGACATTTAAAGATCTTTCTTTTTTAAACACTTAAGCCCCTTGGATTCTTCACCTGATCCTCCCAGGGCTTGGTTTGGAAGTCTCTCACCATTCTGGTTGCTCTCCTCTGGACTTACAGTATCAGTTCTAAGACAAATCCCTCAGAATTGGATGAAATACTCTATATACAGTGAGATGAGACCTTCCCTTGCTCTGGGCAACTGTTATTAATGCAACCTAAGATGGCATTAAATTTTCTTGGCTGTCACATCACAGAAGTAGGAAAGAACTTTAGCAAGCTATCCTGATGGCCCCCAAGACTGAGTGCCACCTACCTGCCTTCCATTCTTAGGAATATTTTGCCCCAGGGAAAGCTTGGTCTATTGATAGCTACCAAAAATTGTTATTTGCCTGAAATTGGCCACTCTCCTTTGTCAAATTGATTGTCAAATACTTCTTACTCCTGGTGACTTCCAACTAGATGGGAGATTGGTAGGTGGGTGGAACATGTTTCCCTCTTAGACATGCAGTGTGGTGTGGTACACAAAATGGTGGGCTGGGATTCAGGGAGATCTGAGTCCAAATCCCACCTTGACACTTGCCAGCTGCAGTACCCTGGGCAAATCCCTTCTATTAGATTCAGTTTCCTCATCTCTAATAATAAAGATAACTTTACATACCGAACTCACCTCATAAGATTGTCATGGAGCCTTCGGAAAAGGCTTTGTATACATTCAAGAGCTTTATGACTGCCAATTATAATTCATCTTTCATTTCTGTAAGAACCACGCATACTCTATGACAATATGTTTGTTAATAATAAGCTGACCCCCTGCAAGGAGATACCAGCCCTAAATTGTCTGCCCTCTTGTGAGTCCTTACTGCTCATAACTCATGAGTTGTCATGTTTATAGGAGACAGATGAAACAGATGCTGCTGGCGTCTTACATTGTAGAGAGTATATAAATATAAGAGGCAAATCTCGGCTTGATGTCAGAATTTTTTTTTTCCTAACAGCTGTCCAAAAGTGGAATGGGCTGCTACAGAATGGAGTTCAGTTCCCTCTCATTGAAGGACTTCAAACACAACTTGGATAACCGTGCTTTAATCTTTTAGAGGAGATTTATGCTCAGCTTTGGGTTGGACAAAATGACTCCCAAGGACCCTTCCAATTCTAAAACTCAGTGCATGGCCTATAGTAGTGCTTAATCAATATTTCTTGATGAATCATATAGCATGCTAAGGTTTACAAAGAGCCTTACATATTTCACAGCAAACCTGGGGAGTGGGTACTATTACTATCCCATTTTCCAGATGAGGGAAGTAAGCCTCAGAGAGGTTAAGTGATCCGCTAGTAGCAAATAATTGGCTAAGTCATGATTTGAATTCAGGTCTCCTGACTAAAGTTAGCACTCTAATCACTATGTCACGTATTGACTACAAAAGGAACTGCTCTAACGAAAACAAATTTTGATTACATTTAGGCTTTGAAGATGCTACATTAATATGGTCTGATTTAGCTACCTCTAGAATTTGGAATGTATCTGTGTGTGTTTCATGTGTGCATAGCCTTGCTTATATTCTTAGACGATACCCAGCATGGTTCATCCAATTGCATAATCTCATGGTGTATCTGAGTCCAGACCAGTTCGGGCAAGAAATAAGAGAGGGTGCTGGTAATAGAAAGAAAGAATGACTTTTCACCCAATAGGTTCCCTCAAAATGAGAGAGAGTCAGTAGGGAGGCCATTAATTGGACAACCAGGAAATGAGACCTGGAGGCCTGCACAAGAGATTGAGGAAGGAAGAGATGGGCATTGAGGTCGAACTCAACTCTGAGGAAGGGAGGGTTTTCAAGAAGAAAGGAGGAGGGTTTGAAAACAAATACTTCTCCCCATGTCCCTTGGTATCAGCTCATAGAGAGCTCAGTGCATTTGGTTGGGGGACAGTTCATGTGGCTTATGGGTCTCAACCAGGTTATATATTTCACTTGTTAAGAGGGAATCACCAAATTTTCAGGTTCATTGCATCTTCAAACTGGATCGCTAGAATGGCCTCCTAAATGATCTTCCAACGTCCAATGTCTCACTCAGTGAGTGCATTCATCCTCCACTCAGTCACCATATTACAATATTACAAAGGCACAGAGAATTTGGAGAGTCTCCCTCTCCTGCTAAAGAAGATCTGTGTGCTCCCTCAGGCTTCTTGGGTCTCTCCTTGGTATTTCAAGCCTTTAACAATCTGACTCCAACCAATCTATCCATACTGATTCTGTAATACCAACACACCCCAAATACATGCATATACATGCATATTCAAACACATACATCTACACTTGCACACACACATTCACACACTCATACCTATACACAGACACACTAGTGTACTCACCCACATCTACAACCTTATACACTTCCACACTCACACATATCCATACTTGCACTTACTCACACATAAATACACATGAACAATGCACATTAATACATGCATACTACAGCACACATACATCCACACTCACATATATATATGTACTCACACACAGATACACATTTATAATATGCACTTATATACTCACAAGTGTATACTTTTATACACATTCACACATGACACACTCACATACATACTCATGCAATACATATACTCACATATACATACACATATACTCATGTGAACATATATAGGCTCACACATACTCCCTCATAGGTGCACATTTGCATACACTCACATACACATTCTCTCAAAGACAAAATCCACACTTGCATACATACTAACACATATATGCAGACACTCATATACACACATATATGCTCTTACACACTAACACACTCACATATACACATGAAACACATTCAACAATACAAACACACATACACATATTCACATGTGCTTACCCGCAAGTGCACATATGTACACGTTCACATAACATGCACATCCACACACCTTCAAACTTGTATGCACCAACATACATACATATATATTCACAAATATAGACACACATTTCCATATATGCACACTCATATATATACTTACACACACACTCACATACACATTAACACACAGTCACAATGCACATACTATACACCTACATGCACACACTTGTGCAGAGAAGACACATGTACACATTTACACTTACACACACTCTAGCACGCACACACACACACACACACTCAGACACACTCTACATTCCAGATAAACTGAAGTACTTCTGATTTCCCATCCATATTATACCATCCCTTCCCTCTCTGCCTTGGCCCACTCTCCCTCTAATTCCAGGAATGTCCTTCCTCCTCTTCACTGTCCCTGTACGTATCTGGCTGCCCTCAGGTCTCAACTCAAAAGTCACCTTCTGTAAAAGGCCCTTTCTGATTTCCTCAGTTGGTAGAGCACACTTCCCTCCCACCACCCCAACACACACACACACACACACACACACACACACACACACACTCTCTCTCTCTCTCTCTCTCTCTTTCTCTCGATATTTTGCTTTTGTGTATCAGTGTCCATGTTGTATTTCCTCTGTCATGAAGACATCTCAAGGGTAAGGGCTTTTCCTCTCCATTTTTTTCCCATTGCTGGGACCTAGCATAAGTCCTGGGACATAATCAGGACCAAGGAAATGCTTGTTGAACTGAACTGGAAGAGAAGGGCAAGCCCAGCTCAGGAAGAGCTCTGACTTTTCACGGGGTCCCAAGAGAACCAGCTCCCTAGGAGCAGATATTCTGGTGAAAAAAGAGTCATCTACAATGACATACAAGGGCCCTATTGGCTTCAGAGCTATCCTCCTTGCTGGGATTCCCTTTAACTAAGTTGACACTGAAGGAAAAGTGGTCCAGTCCAACTACAAAAGGGATTTGCCAGGATTCTGGACACTCTCCTTTGGGTGTCAGAGTCAGGACTGGGCTTCAAAGGCAAGTCTGATAATTAGGTGACCCCAGCCACTGATTGACCCACTGTGGAGCGGACAAATAGCAGGAATGCCAATTAATATCAATCTGCATCCCATCCTTAGTGCTCCTTCTGGAGGACCTGAAATTCTGTAATGGTATGTGTAATTAGCCTTCTGAGGCAAGAAAAAAACAAACAAAACAGTTTTCTGTCTCCCAAATTTTATAGCTGGAGGGCCTCAGGGTTTGGTGTGTCTGTGAGGGGAAGCTCCATATTGTCAATCAAAGAACAGTGAACAAATTAACCATCACATGTGAAAAAGGAAGAAGAGTTCCTCTAGATAAAGAAAATCTTTGTCCTATTTCCCTTCCCCCAGCAAAGGCAACATAGAGATGCCTAACAGTCAACTTAGTCTGGTGGTTGCCCCAAAAGAATTTGACATAATAGTACCAAAGACCGAATATTCCCACTTCCACCAAGCATGGAGAACCAGAATGATTCTCTAATGAGCTTCAGAGAGCATGGGATTAGGTTTTTTGTTTGTTTGTTTGTTTTAATCCTTCCCCAGCCAATGCTTTAAAAATTGTGGCATCTTCTTGATTTCTTCTGGGTGGACTTGGCTTTCTCTACCTGCTATTCCTACCTTGTTCTTCACTGGTATTATGGAATTACATTGGGCAAAAGAGGATTCAAGAAGGCAAAGGACCACTGAGCTTTGGAACATAAAGAATGGAGCCAAAGAAAAAACATTCAAAATAAATAGGGAACTAGAAGAGAAGATCTAGCTACCATTGAGGGTATAAAGACCCTAGTCTTCTATGTACTCTGTTCTGCAGTGCTCCAAGGACTTCGTAATGAGACTAGATGTGTTCCCTGGAAAATCTTAGAAAATGGGAGACACACTATAAATGGGAGAGCAGTCAGTGCTGTGCAGAATTCCAAAATAAGGGAACATATTGTGTCTGAAAAGCAGAAACCAATAAGTTTGACTTTGTTTTCTAACAAAATCCTGGATTATACCTAAAAGAAAGCTGTTGTTGTCCATCCAACTTGAAGAGGCCCCGGAAGACATCACTATGTCAAGGTCAAGGTATGATGTGTCCAACTATGGCCGATCAGATGAGTACAAGCTTGACATGTCCTAGCACAGGTCAGGTGCAAAAAGTCCACATGAACATTTGGATCGAAGATGTTTCTAAATTTGTGCATCTCATGTTTCTCTTGAGTTAACGGCAATTTTGCTTTGCTCAGAGAGCATGGGTGCCTTTTTTTTTTTTTTTTGATACAGGCATGCCATGCTGGGCAGTCCTATGCCAGTGTGTCCCATGTCTCACAATTAATACTTCTTCAGAGAGACCTTGATAGTACTCTTATATTACAGTCTTCACAAAAATACATCAAGGGTTCATAAAGAGCTGGTCTGAGCTCATGTGTCTTTTATTTGATATACTTCTGAGAGAAATGATACACATATATTTCAACTGTAATACAAACCTTCATTTTTCCATCTAACTGACTACAGCCCCACATTCTAGCCTGTAAAGACCTTTGTCATTCTATCTCCGTCTTTTAACAAATCAGTTACTAATCTAAGATTTGTGTCACTTGAAAATTTGAAAAGCACACCATCATTGCCTTTATCCAGATCACTGATTAAAGTGTTAAATGGATTAAGGCAAGGTTAGATCCCTGAGGCATGCTAATAGAGTCCTTCCTTCAAGGTTATATTATGGCTTGAATGACTCATCTTTGAATCTGGTCAGCAAATCACTTCTAAATCCCCCAGTCCTATCTTTTGGTCCATGACTCTCCACTTTTCCATCAGAATAAAAGAAACAGTTTGAAGAACTTGACTGAATCTCAAGTGAATTTGAAACTTGTAAATGGTCACACAGCCCAAATGGTTCAGAAACAGGAATTGAACCCATGTCACCCTGCTTCTTAGTTAAGCTGATACATGACATATAATTCACCCAATAAAGGAGGATTTTTAACTTAGAAGATTCAGACACCCAGTCCATGAACAGATTTCAGCATGTCTGTGAACTTGGACGGGGGAAAACGAATACATATCCATTTCTATACATTTGGTTTCCTTGGTAATATTACTCACTTTATTTTGTGTGGTATCTTTAGACCCTACCAGACTGACAAAGGGGTCTAAGAACTCAAAAAAGTTTAAGAATTTCTGCCGTAAAAGGATTCCTCCTCACACAACCAAAGAGCATACTTCAATAATCCCAACCTGGTGCATTGAAATTTCTGTTAGAGAGTTTACTTTGTGATGGGTGGATATTACAAGGGGAATGGAGTGAAAACCAGGGAGGATCAGAAGCAAAGTTATGGAAGTAGCACTGATTAAAATGGGCACAAATTAAGCAAAGCTATAGGGCTAAGGATTGTAACTGTGGTTGTCCTGGTCGAAGCTCCCAAAGGTCAGCTAGCTACATGGCACAGTGGAAAGAGCATGAAACTGGAAGTCAGGCACACTTGAGTTCAAATCTAGCTTCAGACATTTACTAGCTATGTGACCCTGGGCAAGTCACTTAACCCTGTTTTGCCTTGGTTTACTCATCTCCAGTATCTTTGCCAAGAAAACCTCTAATGGCATCATGAAAAGTAGTACATGACTTAAAAATGATTGAACAATAACAATCAATTCTCAAAGGATGAAATACCCTCTACCGCTGCATGTCATTACCTGCTCTGTAACCAAAAGTGACTGAATGACAACAAAAGCATGGTTAGGGAGTTTCCTGGGGCCTCTCTAAGGTTAAATAACTTGTCTGGAGTCACAGGCCAGTAGATGGGACTTGAACCCAAGTTTTTCTGTCTCTGACATTATGCACACTGGTTCATCCTCCTAAAGATTTTTTTAAGGAATTTGATCATTCTCCCACAATGAAGCCTTAGTATAGAATGGACAAACCCAGTGGGGCCTAGTTTTTCATGGGAATTGGCACCAGTCCAGGAAGAGTAATCAATTGCCTTGTACTTACATTGGAAAACCGCATGCCTATGCTGTCTTTTCCGTGCAGATTAAAAGACCTCAAATCCCCACCCCCACCCCCCCAACTGGAAAGAAAGGAGGAGATGAAAGGCAAGTCAAGCGCCTTTGGAGCAAATGCAGTTTATGGAAAATCCCCAGGACCATTGGCATTCCCTGCTGGATTAGAGTTAAGGCTTCTAACCCCAGCTTTGAATGATCTTTATCTGTAGCTGTGATGCCCTGTTGATAAAAATAGTGAAACAACATGAAAAATTAATCTGTCCATGACCACAGTGTGTTTAGCCTGGTTACAGCTACCTGATGATAACAGCAATCAACTGAACACCTCTGGCCTGATGATAAATGAAATCTGCAGGGATTCGAAGCAGGATTTAAATGTTGCTTGGCAGAAAGAAACATGGGGAAAGTGTGTGTACTTCTGGGCCTTCCGCCATCCCTACGAGTTCTTGCAAAGAAGAAAGGCCCCTGTTGGAGACTGGGGAGCAGGGGTTCTGGGTCCTTTTATCTCTGGGCACTGCTAAACCCAGGACAGGATACAGGGTCAGCAGATGAAAGAGGAGGAGGGGATCAGAAAGCAAGACAGGGCACTAAGGGAGGATACCATTGAAGTGAACAGAGGCAGAGAATAGATCTGGAACCAGCTGTGAGATGAGGCTTGCCCCATGATCTATGGGGGAGACCACTGTTGTTTGTATTTGAAAATGGCGTAGGAGTGAATACAGATACCAGCTCCCCCAGAAAGATCCAAGGAGAATGGAATAATTAGTATAGATCAAGCAGCTGGCTATGAGATGATCACTTCATCCAGAGTGAGAAACAATGGAAAGTAGAGACTCTGATTCTGAATACCAAGAGGATTAATCAATCAGTCACAATAATCAGTAAACATTTGTTAAGTACCTACTGTGTGCCAAGCACTGTGTTGATGCCAGGTTACCAGTGAGAGATAAGCTGTATATTCAGAAACCTCCCTGTGAATAAGACATTCCTAGTCCCTCATCAATAGCAGAATATCATGTGTTCTGAGTTGTCCTTTTTTCTGCATGTTACCTGGGGTCAAAGACTGAGCGTTTATATAAGACTCTCTAGAAGAGAGCATGATTACTCCCCAATCCCCCCACTCATGCAGGCAACATTCTTTCCACCAATGAGGAAATTCATATGGAAATATCCAGGCTTGATTCCTGGGTCACATATATTGCTACACAAATCGAGTCCATAGATGACTACTCCAGATTGCGTCATTTGCCTTCCTTTGTAATCAGCTATCAATGTGGTTGGGACATTTGAGCAGGGAGTTCAGAGGTCATGTAGTCTTTGCCCTTCTTTTTCCTGTGACAACTTTCCATGGTGTTGTTGATTCAGAAGAAAAAGGGAGCTATTGATTGTGGCTGCCTTTCCCTGGGAAGAAGGAAGGAAGAAAGGAAGACCACAGTGGTCTTTCTTTCATTAGAGATTTGGAAGCAGAAGGGGCATGAATGAGGGGAGTTATGCTTCCCAAAATTTGTGGAGGGTGTATGATAGATGAGTGATGAGCATCTTGTGAGATCATTGAATGAATATTGGAGGAAACATCAATATTAATAAGCCAAAGGGCAGATCAAGCCATGACTGTGATGTTGTTGTGATAGGCCTGTGGCGCTGATGGTGACAAGGCTTCATGTTGCTACTGAAAACCTGCTCTGCCTCCACAACGAAGTGTTACTGTGGGGAGAGATCAGTGCAAGGCTTTGACATCAGATGAGGTAGAGTCACCAATCAGAACAGAATCAGTTCAGTTTGCCACCATTTTTATGTATCAGGTCATGGTGTCTCTATTCTTACCACCTTAGTGGATATTTCTACCTCAAGCAAACTATTGGTGTCCACTAGCATGTTTTTGGGGGGCATCCAGGTGGCAGGCCTGAAATCAGGAAGACTAATCTTCATGAGTTCAAATCTAATCTCAGACATTAACTGTGTGAACCTGTGTGAATCACTTGACCCTCAGTTTCCTCTTCTGTAAAATGAGCTGGAGAAGGAAATGGTAAATCACTCAAGTATCTTTACCAAGAAAAACCTAAATGAGGTCATGGAGAATCAGACATGACTAAAAATGACTGAATGACAACAAAAGCATGTTTTTCTCTTTAAAAAAAGTTTTATTGATACTTTAAAAATTCACTATCATTTCCTAACGCCCAGCTCCATTTCCCCATAGAACTTTTGCTTTTTAACAAAAAAGGACAGCTAAGTAAGAAAAAATGAGACTTTTTGTGTTTGGTGATATGTTGGGCATTTTGCCCCTAATATTCGTCATATTTTTATCTGGAGAATGGATCGTTGTCATTATCCATCCTCTTGAATCAAGATTGGATGTTTCATCAATTATTTGGATGTTTCATCAATTCTTATTCCATTAAATATATTCTTCCTCTCTTCCCTCCACATCGTTATGGTCATTCTTTGTGTCTTCCTGGCTTTTTTCTTCTATTTTTCATTCTTTAGATTTTGTTTGACTGATTCTTGATGCCTTGTAGAGTCATTAGCTTCTACTTGCCTATTCTAACTTTTAATGAATTGTGTTCTTCAGTTAGATTTTGTGCCTCCTTTTCCATTTGTCCAATTGTTCCTTTTCAAGAGTTATTTTCTCCAGTTAGGTTCTGTAACTCCTTATCCATTTGGCCAGTTTTACTTTTTAAGAAGCTGTTCTCTTCAGTGAATTTTTTGTTTTTTCATTTTGTCAATTGTATTTTTAAAATCATTGGTCTATCTCTCTAATTTGACTTTTAAAATTCTTCTTGAGCTCTTCCAAGAATGCTTTTTGAATTTGAGACTAGTTCATAATTCCTTTAGAGGTTTCAGATGTAGGTATAGTGTCAATCCTGTCATCTTCTGAATGTGTATTTTGATCTTCCCTGTCCCTAGAATAGGATTCTATGGTCTCTACTTTTCCAATTTTCTTCTTGCTCTTGGTGATTGCCTTTTTCCTGGATTTTAAAGTTCATCTCTGCTTTTGGGGCACAGGTTTCTCTGTCTCACATTTCTTGTACTGGGAACTAGGGGACTGGGTGCTGGATTTGTGTGCTGAGGCCTCTGATTCTTTCAACTAGAAACTATATAACTATCTGGGTTTCCCTGGGGTTACACTGAATCTTGCAATGCAAGGTGTGAGGGAGGGGTGGTCTGGCTCCTGGAGGTCTCCTCTTCCCATAGGGTTGCCCTAGAGCATGAATAGGCTCAGCAGCTGGTGGAATCCCATCTTCACTGATATCACCCAATTCCCCTGGCTGCATTAAGGCATAACTGAGGTCCTGGTGCTTGTGCTTACTGGCTTACATTACCCAACTTACCCCTGGGGCTCAGGATCTCTTGCTGGTCCCCTGAGGTCAGGCTTGCTGGGATGCCTCTGGTCCTGTACTTGTCTCCTTGAGCCACAGCAAGAGGGACCCTTCACTTCAATCTCACTAGTCTCCTAAGCTGTAAGATTGCTGTACCCCTTCTGCTGGCCCTACTTATCCCATATTTTTCCTGGAGCAATGTTCTCTGAGTTTTTCAAGGTCGAAAAGGGAGGGTCAGAGCACTTACAATTTATTCTGCCATCTTGACTCCTGGAAGTTCAAGTAGGTGACTTTCAAACATTCAGTCTGTGGACTAATAGCTCCAAGTGCAGGTTCTGTTACTGCCATGGCCCCATGCTTCTCTCTCATCCAGCTCTGCCTGACTCCCATCCTGTGCTGAGAGGTCTGAGAATCACAGCTGGTGACTCAGACCACCTAAAGCTGTTCCTGCTCTACTATAGCCAAGTCTGTGCTGGTGCAGCCTGCAAACTCTGTGCTCCCCCAACCCAGGGTAACAGATCCTTCATGTTGACCTTTTGGGCTGTCCTGGGCTGGAAATCTGCCACACTCTGTCTCCTAGTGGATTCTCCCTCTCTAAAATTTGTTCAGATTCACTTTTTAAAGGTATCTTAGAAATTTGTGGAAGTGCTCAAATGAGTCCCTCCTTCTACTCCGCCACCTTGGTTCTGTCCCCTCTTTACATTTTTCTATGCCAAACAAGTCTTTCCATGACTTTATACTGACTCCCCTATTAGACTATGAGCTCTTAGAGGACAAGGAGCCTGCGCTGACCTTCCCTCCTATATCTAGGGCTTAGCAGAGTGTACAACACACAGGCAACTGTTTCTTGACTGACTAGGATGGAGTTCTAGGGCAATAGTTTGACATGTCCTTTCCAGAAATGGCAGTTATTTGACTTATGTTCTTTGAAACAGAGATGCTGCTTCCTGTGTCTTTCCATAGTCCCCATGTTATCCTTCAACATCTGAGCAGAAGGATCATTCTGCATGACCTCAAGTTAAGCGTCTCTGCCTCCTGTCCCTCCCCTCAGCAGATCTTGACCCTGATTAAGCTTCAAGAAACTTGATATTAAGTAATGTCCTTTGGATGGCTATCTGAATGCCTCAGCCAGGAATAGCCTTCTAGAGGCTTCTATAATATCCATGAGGAGTCCTGAGTATCAAGAATCTTTTCTTGACATAATGGACATGCCTTGAGGACAAGAATAGTTCCTTTTTTCTGTGTTTCTAGTGTCTGGCTCTCTAGGGCACAGTACCTAACTCATAACAAAGTCTTAAATACTTATCAATAAATTGAAGAAGCCTGTAAAAATCAATCAATGAGCATTTATGAAGAGTGACATATGAGTCAGACACTGAAGTAGGCCCTGGGGATACAAGGACAGAATAAAATAAGCCCACTTCTCAAAGGGATATCATCTGGTACTAGACACAGTGCTAGATGAGGGGACTATAAAGACAAAAAGGAACCATTTTTACTGTCAAGGAACTTAGATTCTACTAGCATAACACCTGAGCATTTTCCCAGTGCCTTCCAACTCTGGCATTCTAAGACTGGGAACAGCTGATGGTCCCTTGGTCATCCACTGTGCTGTGCCCCAAAACATTGGCAACATTTTTCTCTTTTTTGGGAGGGGAGAGAAAAGGAAGGCCAAGTCCATCATCACCAAGGAGATGCAAGTAGCTCCCCTTCCACCCCGCAAAAACAAAACAAAACAAAACAAAACTGGGATAATGAGTAGTAGCAAGGAGAGAGGAAAAATATGGGAGAAAAGGCCAGAGATCTCCATTTTTAAGAAAAATCTTTGTAGTGGTAAAATCTGTACACAAAATTTCACCTCTTCTCATGCTGCAATCACATTCCCACTCATTTGGGCTGCTATCACCTTTACCATTCAAGACATCATAGAAAAAGAACATTGCTGGAGCATGTTGGAGTTTTTCAGGTCGTAACAAAATCAAAGAAACTAACTTGGTCATGTGGACACTTTTTTCATTTTCTTGATCTCAGCTTGATCTATGCTCTTTCCATTCGTTCTCATGGAGTTGTGTGTGTGTGTGTGTGTGTGTGTGTGTGTGTGTGTGTGTGTGAGAGAGAGAGAGAGAGAGAGAGAGAGAGAGAGAGAGAGAGAGAAAGAGAGAGAGAGAGAGAGAGAGAGAGAGAGAGAGAGAGAGAGAGAGAGAGAGAGATTAAACCCTCTTTTGAGGTGCTAACAGTTTAAAGACAGAGTAATAGGCGTCAAAATTACCTTTGGATGTGACTGATCTCAGGGGAAACCACCAATCTGTTGTGGTTGGTGTATGTCTATGTGCTTAGAAAGTGTCATCTTATGCTTTCCCAAAGGAAATAAACTCTGACTGTGTTCTAAAGCCTTTAATAGCTTGAAAAGCCTTATTTAGGATGGCTCCCGGATAGGCTAGACATTAATAAAGCCTCATAAAAAGAATTCCTCCCAGGAGCACAGAAGATTCAGACATGTTCAGAGAAGACTCATCCTGGAAGCTAATGGAGAATATATCATACTTGAAGACTAGTATCCCTAGAGAACAAGGTCACATATAGATCAGTGCAGATAATCTGATTTTTGGTAAGACCCCTTCAGAAATAGAAACAGATATAGTGAGTGCCAGCCTACTCTTCTCACTCCCTGTCTTTGACTATATCTTTGAAATTTAAAATTACAATATTTTTATCCAAAAATGTTCAACTCAGATGCCTCATTGTGGCATAGTGGTGAAAAACCTAGGTTTTTGAAGATTATGCTAACAATATATAAGCCATGACTTATGCTGCTCGGGAACTGGGAAACTTTGAAGGCATGGCACTAGGAAATGGAAGCCTTTTATCCAATGACCATGCAATTGTCCACTGAGAGTAAAATATCAGAACCACATGTTAAAATGTCCATTTCTGTACAAAGGATGTGAGGTGTGTTTGGTAAGAGGTGTCAGCATGGGGAAAATCACAATTATTTGAGGTCTTATTTCAATTATGTGTTGATTATGTGACTATATTAAGCTTTCCAGTCATAAAGTGCTTTACGAATAAGTCTCCTTTGAGTTGGGGAAAGAGAGAAGATGCTTTCTATTATTAACATTTTCATATGAAGAAAGTAAAGTATGAAGAAGATAAAGCAATAGGTTCCAGGTCAAATAGCTAGGATTCCAAACTCGGCTGAGTCTAGAACTTCTTGAAGCCTGAAGTTCAGTTAGATATGGAGGGTTGATGTTGATTTGTTGGCTTCTGTCTTAGGTGCCATATGGTGGGACAATTTCTTTAAACAGCCCATTTTTTACCTTCCATTGCTCCATTCAGGAAATTCTTCCAAGGATGTAACCAAACATTTTCCTTTCTTAAAAAATAAATCTATATACTCACGTTTATTTGTCCATTAATCCATCTATTCATCCATTCAAGAAATAAGTAATTACCATGTGCTACATGACCTTGGGCAAACCATTTAATCTGTCTACTCCAGGATACTCTCTGACTATAAGCTATAAAGAAGATATTGACCTTAATTGTTAGAGGTCATTTCCTGATTTGGAGGTATCAAATATCAATGAAGTCACAGATTGAGTCCCTCTTACCTAGATGTTAGGGGCTCAGCACTATCAACCAGATATTGGGACTACAAAGAGAAAAAAAAGAAATGATCCTTCTGCTAAGAGTGCTGATGTGTTCAGTCAGGAACAGTTGGGGCTATTTAAATCCAGTTTTGGGCTTTGTGGTCTCTGCTTCCTGCTTCTTAAAATTCCATGACCATCGAAAGATGTCTGGCTGATAAGGCCAAATGGTTTCTGCTTAATTTCAAAGTGTGTTTGAAAAAGATGGATGGGGAACCAAAGAAGTTTAGAGACAGAAGGGCTTTAAGTAGACAACTCATGCAGCCCAGTCAGTTCATACTTAAGGAGATGGGACAGTAGAGCATGTTGATGACTGTTCCAAAGTCTTTCAGATAAAGCAGTGACAGATCTAAGACTTCACATCTCTTGAGTTGGTAGAAACCATCAAGGCAAAGTCTCAAGTAAGTAATGATTTTTGTTTAGAAATATAGACACTGTTGGCATTTTCCCAGGGGCACATGTTCAGTCAGCTCTTTTGGGGGTATCTGAAGATGTCCCAAAAGAATGCAGCAAAAGCTGCAGGATGCTGCTCAGTGGTGGTGCTTTGGAAACTTCCTTATGCATAGGGCAAATAGACAAATATCTACATTGTGTGATTTCACAGTCAGCATGAAGACCTCAGTGCAACAAATGGTCATCCATTTCACGTGTTGCCTGAAGTTTCACCAGTTACACTTGTATAGAGACAGTGTTCCACAGTGGAAAGTGCACTTCACATAAAATCATCACAGGACTTGGTTTCAAATCCCCACTCTGCCACTCTCTAATTGTCTAGATGTAGGTTAATTATTTTCCCCCTCTATTTCCCCCCAAATAAGGGGCAGGCTAAGATGACTTCTAGGTTCCTTTCCAGTTCTCATATATAATTTTCTTCTCAGGCATGACTATCAAATCTTATATCCCTGCTGATATTCAAATGCATGAAGTTCTAAGAGAGGAGGAGACAACTATGGATTCTTCAGCGTGATTAAGCTCATTCAATAATGGTATTAACTCAAGGCTCACTACGTTAGTCTAGTACTCAGAAAGATTTTGCTGAGGAGAAAAAGATTTGAGCTGTAGTGATTGTCATTCAAAGATAATCATTAAATCGACTACAGGTGGATGATTTTTTTTTAGCTGTAGCAAGTTCTGAAGACCATCTTCTAATTGTAGAGGGCTTACAAAGTGTATTAAGGGAGACGGTGTAAATCCCAGTGAAATCACAGATCCCAGAAGCATTAAAGGGTAAATAACGTCTTCATTATTTCCAGTGAGACCCAACAGGCCTTTGCCAATACACTAGAGATAGTTATTGTAAAATCTTGATGCTCAACAATATATTCTAGTCCAGAGTCATAGAGTCATAGATGTATAGAGCTAGATAGGATATGAAAGCCTATCTAGTGGAACCCTCTCATTTTATCGACGAGGAAACTAAGGCTCAGAGAGGTTAAGCAATTTGCCCAGGATCACATAGTAATAAGTGGGAGAGCTAGAATTTGAAATCAGCACCTCTGAATCCAAATCCAGTGTTCTTGTACAAGTCTGGTGGGCTTCCTTGAAACAGTGATTTCAACTGACTGAATTAGTAGGCAGTTTTCAGTTAAACCTCTAATAACATTAGTACCACTAAAACTAGCAGGTATCATCATTTTAATGTTTGCTCTTTATTCATTTGAGCTAGCACAAGACACGGTCCCAAACCCATATATACAACAGTGAGCATTCTGCTCTGTTCCTTTGGTCTCATCTGGACTTAATGCTCATCTCCAAGTATTCCAATGATGAACCATCTATGTTTCTTCTGTCTGATGGTCTAATAGCATCAAGGTGCAGGTGGGAGTCCTGCTGCCATCAGCCACCCCCTTTCTCTGTTTCCCTGCTATATTTAATAAGTAAAGGATCTCAAAGGATCACTGGAGCCATGATATACACAGTCAAATCTGAACCCCTTTCCTTCCAATTGCCATAGAGAAGCCTCTCTGATCTACTCTGTCCTTACTATCTATGTACCATTAAGAAACCAGGTTGTCTTGCCTTTAAATCCAGTCCCAGATACTTACTCAGATATTATGGGGATAATAATAGAACCTTCTCTGAAGGGTTATTGTGAGGATCTAGTGAGATAACATCTGGAAAGGGCTTAGCACAGTGTCTGGTATATAATAGGTGCTTACTAAATGCTTATTCCACCACCTTTTCCTTTAAAAAATCATTTTCCCTCTAAAAGCCTTACCTTCCTCATCTATAAAATGAAGAAGTAGGACTAGACTATCTTTATGACTCCTTTACTGTCCAAATTATGCTAATAAATAGTTGTGTGACCTTGGGTAAATCACTTACCTTCTCTGGTCCTCAGTTTCACTATTGATACAAACAGTTTCACTATTGACTAGATGATATCCAAGGTCATTTTGGGGACATATGGTCTAGGATTCCAAGGATCTAAGAGCAAATTTTGATAGAGAGTGAAGTGAAAGGAGAGAACATGGGGAATGCTAAGGGGCTACCTCTGAGTTGTGGAAAGAAGACAGGAGACAGATTGCCTACTTCACAATGTTGCTGATGAAACATCCAATCCCTGCTCAGAAACCTCCATGTCAAAGAAGGAGAATATTTTTAAAAAGAGGAGAAAAATGGGAACTATGTAATATCTACATCAAGTTGACTATGTTGACAAATACTTTTTTGAACAAAAGGCTAAGTCCAACAGATCTGCTTATAGAAATGGAATGTTTTTCAGGGACAATTCAAGATCAGGCCATGACTGGCAGAAATTACAGAAGATCTCTCCTTGAAGGCCTGAGAGTTAATGATCGGTGTGAATTACACAGGAAATCTGTAGAAAATTGAACACAAAACAGCATTTGTCAAAATTTTAGCACTGACTGGATACTAAGAAGCATGTAAGCTGATGGCTAGAATTACATATAAGAAGATCATTATTTTTCAAAAATTAACAGAAAACAAATCCCCATATTACAAATGCAAACCTCAGAATACTCAGAACATAAAAGTATACTACAATCTGACCACTGCCATTGGTCTAATTGTTGCCTGCCTTCATCAGAGAGTAACATTGATATATACACATGTAAGAAACATGATTTTAATAGATGTCACCATCCCCCAAATACTCATAATCTCCAAGCTACATAGAATGGAAAGCATTCAAAAAGAATAAAACAAGATGCAGTGGGGAAAGGATAAGGTGTACATCATCCCTGTTGTCTTGTCTCCACCCAGAGTTGCCTCAGAAAAGCTTCCAGGGAGCCCTGGAGGATGAGCTCACATCAAAATAGTTTTATTTAATTAGGAAATGCAGTTCTTTTATCCATGTTGGCAATTGTCTATAGAACATTTAATTTAAGAGAATAAGAACAGGAGAGTGACTTGTCCCAGGACCATTACTGTATGAATCTCCTCAAAAAAAGATGATCATGATGGACACGCATGCAATGGTTTAATGTGGGCAAAGTTCTTTACAAACATGATCTCACTGGAGCCTTTCCATCAGGATTTCATAAAGCTCAAGCCTCCTAAGCCTTCCTGGTCAGCTCGATTGGCCTTTTGCCAGCTCCTGTCTCCTCTTGTGCCCCTTTGCTATTGGGGTAATGCAGTAGATGCTGCTCTAGGGTCCAGGAGTACCATTCATCAACTAGCCTCCATGCTACAGAGACCTGTGAGGCAATTACTCTGCTACTGTGTGATCAAGGTAGAGAAATGAAGTAGCCTATCCTGTGGATCTGTCTTCTACAGCCAGCTCCAGTGTTCCCAATAAGAAAATCAGGTGTCCCAGAGTGTTTTGAGGGAAACAGCAACTGATGGCTGAAGATGGCTTTTCCTTCCCCAAAATCTGCCTAATGAAATTACCTGAGAGAACCAAAATGATGGAGTTGGTTACTGGATTGTTTCTGCAGCCGCTTCCCTCCATGGGATCCCACAAAGGCTCCAGGGCTTTTGAGTTTAGACTCTTTAAAAAAGTGGAAGAGACTTAATTACACTGGAGACATTTCTCTACCCCTCAAACTGAGGTTTCTCTACTCCCCCCTCTTTCTTCCCCTACACATTCAGAACAGCCATGTGTTTGGTGTCTCAGCAGGACTATATGGCCCATGGCCATTGCAGCTGCACACATCTGCCACCCAGGTGTTTGATTCAGAATTAAGTTTCAGAATGGCCAGGGAGCAGCCATGCCTGGTGGTGGGCCAGCTATATCCTGTCTGAATTTGATATACATAGCTGGTCAAGCCACTACTGCCACCATTTCAGTGGCCCTGAAAGTTAGCAGCTGGATGGATGGCACTGGAGAATTTGGTGACCAGAATAATCACACTCATCTAACATACGAACACATACACTTTCTTGAACAAAGAATATATCAATTACCCACTTGTCTGTATACTGTGACTCTAAATGAAAAGTAAAATGGAGAACCGAGGCAACAGTATGAGGGATGAATGAGAAGAGGGAGTGAATGAATGTGAGGTTAGAACATCCAGCAGGAGGTCATTGCAGTAGCCCAGTAGGTGTTAGTAATGAGGGGATGGCAGGAGTTAGAAAGAAATCAGAAAGCAGAATGAATGTGAGAGACAATGCCTCAGTTAAATTGAGAAGATACATTCAGTGATTGAATAAATGAATGAAAAATGCATTTGCCACCAAGAGCTTTGTACCAGGAGCTGTGCTGAGCCCTAGAAATATAAAAAAAAAAAACAAAACCAGACTCTAGATGCTTACAGTCTAATGGGGGAAATTACATTTTGGGGGAAGTCAAGTTCTGGAAAGGCTTGGTGTCTAAGAAGTCAGAGGGATAGTGAGTGAAGTCAGAGTTGAGTCAAGTAATACAGCAACCTTTAAAAATAAAGTTCCCAGACTAAAAAGTGAAAAGGGCAGAACTGGAGCAGATATACAGAAGATGACATGTCTTGGGGCAAACAGTGGATGGATTTGGCGAAGAAGAAGAAGAAGAAGAAGAAGAAGAAGAAGAAGAAGAAGAAGAAGAAGAAGAAGGAGAAGGAGAAGGAGAAGGAGAAGGAGAAGGAGGAGAAGGAGAAGGAGAAGAAGAAGAAGGAGGAGGAGGAGGAGAAGAAGGAGGAGAAGAAGAAGGGGGAGGAGGAGGAGGAGAAGGAGGAGAAGAAGAAGGAAAGAAGAAGTGGAAGGAGGAGGGTGAGGAGGAATAAGAGGAGGAGGAGGAAAAGGAAGCAGAGAAAGAGTAACATTTATATAGTGCTTTTCATATGTTTCGTTTGGTGATTCCCACAATAACCCCATAAGGTAAGTGCTGTTATTATCACCTCCATCTTCCAGATGAGGAGCTGAGTCTAATGGAGGTAAAGTTACTTACTCAGAGTCCAACAACTAGTCTAAAGGAGGATATGAATTCAGGTGTTCTTAACTCCAAGTTCAAAACTCTACCCACTTCCCCACCTGAATGTACTAAACATAGTAAGTTCTTGCCAATCAGACGAGCCAAGCCCCACAATGGGAGTTCCATAACAGCTATCACACCTCTTTCAAGTCATACACTCTAGAAGTTTAGTTTGGAAAATATATCAGCAAAAGTATGAATGACAAGATGGCTTTGGATAGAGATAACTCCCGGTGAAATGAGGCAGATTTTATTGGAGCAAAAGGGCAGGGTCAGCTAATATACCAAGGTATAAACAGCAGATCAGTGAAGTGGTGAATAAAGTGAGATGGTAGAGAGAAGAGCAGTTCCAGAGGAAGGAGAACGAACTCACTGCTGGTGTCTACCATGGATTTGAACTGAGAGTAGAACAAGCTGGTGACAATATTGCAAAGGGAAGCAGAGCATGAGAAAAAGGGCAAGACTAGCAGTAGGGTTGTGCAAGATGTCAGCAAAAATCTGGTATATGGAGGAGTAGATGTCAATGAGACTACACAAAAGAGAGAGTATAGAGAAAGAGGAGAAGAAAGTCACAGAACAAATCATCAGCATCTGCCATGTTACGATGGTAAGGAGGGTATGAAGAACCCAGAAAAGAGACAGATAAAAGAGTGAATCAAGAAGTAAGGACAGTGAGGGGAGGAGCATCCCCCACGTTAGTCATGCAAGACTTCATTAGAAAGTGTGGTCAGCACGTGAAATGCTGTAACAATATTAAAGGAAATGAATGCTAATAAAAGGCCAATGTGCTTGTTCAGGTCAACGATTAAAATTCATCAGACACATTTAAGAGAATGGTAGGGGTAGAAACCACATTTAATGGACTTAAGAGCTAGTTTGGAAGTGAAAAGTCAGTGGTGAACATGTCATAGTTCCAAGAATTGAGAAGTATGAAGCGTGACTGTGTCAGCGTAAGGTGTGACCATGCCAGTATAAGATGTGATTATGCCAGTGTGTGGCTATCATGTTTAGTGAAGATGATGAATGTGAATGAGTTGAAGAATTGTGTGTTTAAAGTCATGGAAACATTATCAACATGGTCACCGAAATGTCCAAAGATAATGACAGGTGAAAATTTGGAAAGGTAGTCCCTGAGCTAGTCACATATCATTGAGAAAAGTTGAGAAAGTGGCTTAACATTCAGTTGATAACAATAAGGAGAAGGTCAACTGAAGCCCAGCTGTTAAACAGCTGGGTAAAGGTCATGCAATAATGGAGGCTAAATCCAAAGCTGGGATTTCTGAGTCTAAAGCCAGTGGTCTTGAAACTCTGAGACGCCCTTTTAGGAGGAGAAGAAGGGTCAAAGAGGGTTGGGCCAGGATCCCTCCAAAGAATCATGACTTCTGAATTAAGAAGGACGTTAGACACTGTGCAGTGGTACCATTTGTCCTTGAACCAAAGTCATTTGTATGTCGTCCCTGCCAAGTGACCATTCAGCCTTGGCTTGAAGACCACTTATGAGGGAGAACCTAACTCTTTCCATGGCAGCTCATTCCACTTTTGGTGGACACTAAAAATTGTTAGGAAGTTGTCTTTCACCAAGACTAAATATACTTCTTTGAAATCTTGTTTTTTGTTTTGTTTTTTGAATCCACTTCTCTCTGTTCCTCACTCATGACACCACTGTTGGTCTCCCTCCCTTTGCATTGGTCATCCCTCAGTGTAATACACTCTTTCCTCGCTTCCACCTCGTAGCAGTTTTCTTCTTTCAGGATTCAGGTCAGGTACTACCTTCTGCATGACGCATTTCCTGATGCCCCCAACTGCTAGTCCACTGCTCAAAATGCCTTGTATTGAACTAATACATGCATATACCCATACATCTACAAACATATGTGCATACAGACACAAATATATATGTGTTTCTATTTATTTACTTTAATTTTGTACGGTTTCTATTTCTTTGTGCCCTTGTTAACTATCCATTTGAATCTCATCTCTTTGAAAGTAGCTACTGATTCAGTCTTTGTCCTTCTATCCCCAGCACTTAGCTCAGTGCCCAATACATAATATGGGCTTGATAAAGACTTGTTGGTTGATGGATTTCTGCAATACAATTTTTCAAATACTAGAAAACAACTCTCCTGTCTTATGCATTCCAGGCCAAATATCCCCATTTTCTTCAGCTGATCCTTACGTCACTTGATCTTAATGTGCATCACCATACTCATCCTCTGCATGTCTTCTCTGAACATTTCCCAACTCATCAATATCCTTACTAATGTCTCTCAACTGGAACTGAACACAACCCAACACTCCAAGTGGGGTCTGATGAGGGCAAAGTCTGGTGAGACTATTATCTCCTCAGTCCTGAGTAAGCACCTCTCTTGATGTAGCCAGAAATCACACCTACTTTCAGGTTGCCATATTCCACTATTGATTCATGTTGAACCTGCAAGACTCTAAAACCTGCAGATTTTTCCAAATGCACTTCTGCCTAGCCAGAAAACTTTCTTTGTTTTCCCATTTTCCCTATGTTCATTAAACCATCCCTTTCAAAATAGCTTTCAGAGTTTTTCTAGAAATCTAACGCCAGCTCCATGGCCTAGAGTTTCCAAACTTAATCCTTTACATTTTTTGGGAAAATCTGATGGAATTTGTCCTTCTCTATAACTATGGCCCCCCCACCCCTACCTCCTTTCTCATGATGTTTCAAGATTGCTGGAATAGGCCGAGAAACTACATTTGCAGGTTTGGTTAGTGCCTTGGGATTCCTGGTCATTTGACCTGATCAAGAGCAGCAAGATATTTTCTTTGTATATTATACTTGAGCATAAATTGGCAATGAAACGTTATTTCATCTGTACTAGTTTCCAAACTATTGCTCTTGAGAAGGAAAAGCAACCAGATGAGATGGCCTCCCTACGAACCATGATGACCTTTGGAAATAAGTTGTAGCCATCTGGAACCCTATTCTAGCCATAGACCTAATCCTACTAAGTTTTAACGATGCCTGTGAGGCCAAATTTATATCCATTTATCCAATGGATAGTCATTAGGATCTCTGATTTAACATGCTTGTTTTATGTTCTCTCTCTCTCTCTCTCTCTCTCTCTCTCTCTCTCTCTCTCTCTCTCTCTCTCTCTCCCTCTCTCTCTCATTTAAAGCCATTTTTTGATTCATTAGAAGATTCCATGCAAACTCTACTCAGGAATTTATCACTAATATTTTTATGTGTTTCTACCTCTGCATAAATACAGTGTATGATATACTTCCTGTACTCCTCTTTTAAAGTTCTTTTTTTTTTTTTTTTTTTTTTTTGCCATCAGTGTCTCTGTATAAGAACTGATGAAGTTACCAGTGGGCCTGAGAGGATAATATCTCATGAAGCAATCCTAGTGAGGATCATATGAGATTGAAAGGCCCTGCCTTTCTTTTAGTAGGTAATAGCCAGGTTACCAAGACAACGAAATGGAATGGATGTATACAAGAGGAATTGCAGGAGTTTCCTTCCTCATCTTCTCAGTGCAGTGTTCAGCCAATGATAGAGGCTCATCAGATTGAAATCCTTTATCAGAGAAGGGATAAAGTAAATACATCATTTTGGCTGTATTTCTCCATGACCCCCATGACAAGGTAGAGAACCTGGGCTCATTTCCATAGTTGGTTTTAGCCTCTCTCCTCAGGCCTTAGAGACTGATGAACTGGCCTAATGTGATGAGGAAACTTGGCCTTGTCTATACTTACTCAATTTTGGTTGACAGCCAATCCAATTAACCCACATCCCAAAGTGAATCTTGTTTTTGGATTATGTGGGGGGGGGGCAGTTATCCCCCATAAACTAAAGGAACCTGAATTGAGAACTACCTTACTCTGATTGGAAACAGCCTGACCGATGCAAAGTAGGACTGACAAATTAAATGTTCCTGCGTCCCCACAGATTACTTGAAGAGTTAGATCTAATTCTGGTCCCCATTATGTGGTGTTGTACTGTAGGAAAAACAAGAACATGCTCCTGCCTTGCTTTCTCTGTCTTTGTTGAGTTATCATTGCTGTTCTCTTGGCGAAGATACTGGTTTGCCATTTCCTTCTTCAGCTCATTTGAGCTATGAGGAAACTGAGGCAAATTGAGATAAACGGCTTGCCCAGGGTGACAGAGCTAAGTGTCTGAGGCCAGATTTGATCTCAGGAACCTAAGTCTTCCTGATTCTAGCCGCTGCACTCTATGCAGTATGGTGTCACTTAGTGGCCTCCTTACTATTTCCAGTCATGACCAAGTTCTTCCTGGATATATGAATTCAATAGTAGGGCAGAAAAGAGATACAGGTTCCTTTTTTTTTCCTTTTGTGATTTTTTGTGTGGTAGAATGTAAACTCCTTGAGGACAGGGACACACATAATTTTTGTACCCGTAGCATCTGACATAAAGTAAATACATAAGAAAAACTTCTGAGATCGACTTGACTTGCGTCCTTGAGATGATTATTAGAAGGAACTTCTATTTCCTCAGAACAAAAAATGACAGTGGAGACCAGACCCTTGTACACATCTTGGGTGGCAAGGGTAAACCATGCCGGGATGAAAAATCTGACCAGGGTCAGCTAGCATGTGAAGTAGCCAATCAGACATGGACACTTGGGAGTTGTCTAGAATGAAACAGTCAAGGACAAGTTATGGTGCTAGGAATATAAAGGGGTCATTCTATTACAAACACTAACATATTTGGGGTTTTTTTCCTCCCAAACTTCCCTCTGATTTCTTTGGTAATGGTTACTTAGAAAAGTCCTAAAAGAAATTATTAACATGGGAGTTATAATTTTGAAACTTATAACCTTCTTAATGGATAGCTATTTCATATATCTTGGGTCAAAATATAAAAACAAAATTGAAAAAAAGCTTGATGTTGAAACATTCATTTTTTACATTCTATGAAGCTGAAGGACTTGGAATTTATTCTAAGCATATAATAATATTGAAACCCTTTTGTTGTAGTATATGGTTTGAGAGGTTCTGTCAGTGTAAAATGGTCAGACCAAAAATGCCCCAGGCTACTTCCAATGACCTTGAAAAGCCTGGGGAATATAGATTTCTTGAGATGGGATCTGGAGAAATGCTTTAGTGCTTTCTCAGAATTTGAGGAGGGGAAGAAAGAAAGGGTGGGCAGAAAATGACTATTCCATTCCTTAGGTCCTCAACTTCTTTTGAGCATTGCGATTCAGTCCAATTGTTCCGACCCCAAATGTGGGAGGCAGCTGTGACTGTATACTTCACCTATGGGGGACCACTTCGGAATGGATGGGGCAGGGAAAAGTGAGCCAGTCAGGCACAAGCTGGGTCTATAATGACAGCCATCAGTAGCCAGCATGGTTGCTGATTAAAATAGACCCGTGATGCTTTAAAGAAACTTTTCTGCTGTTGCATTGCCATCAAGTGATAATGGGAGCTATGTTTTCTCTCCTAATCTTTCACCACTGAAATATATCATGGACTCTTTGTTATTGAAAAGCATGTATAAGAAAGATTACCCCCATGGTACCTCAGGGAATACTTCAGAAGTGAAATATGTAATCTGTTAGGGGTTATATTTAAAAGCCCTTCCTTTTATCACTGCATTTCCTCACCCCACATAAGCTAAAATATGAACTACATTTGTGCTGCTGTTACATTTTTTATTGCTGAAATAATATTATACCTGGGAGATTAATGTCCCGGCTTTACCAAGATTCAAATAACCAAATAGCGCTTTGATCTGATGGTTTTTTTTCCAAAATGGTTGTTTCTGATCTTTCTTCCTCCCTCGTAATCTTTGAAGAAAACATTACAATTTGCCAGCCTGACACCGAAGGAAACAGAAAGACAGCTGCCTTGTTTCTCTCATCTTCATGGGGATACTATGTTCTTAGTTTTGCCGAAATTAGTCCCAGGATTTCAATTGTCTTTTTCTTCCAACATTCCATCATGCAATTCATTAAAGTCTTCAGATGAAATGTTTAACAGATGAGTTATGTCATAAGTTATATTATGGTTTTAAATTGTTCCTCACATGGTAAGCCATTTATACTGGACGTTAGTGACTCTCTGGGATCTGTTCCCTGCTTGTCTTGAAGAAGGTTAGAGTTCTTACTTTTTCTCAACATGCCCAAACAAACGGCTTATTTTTAAAGTCCGTCTTGGATGTAAAATATTTCGATGAAGTGACATTTGAACACATGGATTTTTCCACGTCCAATTAAACCCTTCAGCAAACAAACAAGAAGCAAACATTTCAACAAATGTTACTTGGACGACTGCTATTATATGACCCTTCATTCAGACTAGTTGGTATCCAAATGTGCTCAGTTTTAATATAATCCTCTGTACTATCAGTCTCTTCTCTTTGAGTCAAAGATTGTCATGGTGCAGAAAGTAAATTGGACATTAAGGACTATAGAAACTGTTTTTCATTGTGTGTTGGCAAAAAGGGTTTGGCGACAGTGTTAGTTATTAACAGGGTGCTAAGTTATTCCAAATAGCTGCTCGCCTCAGCAAATATGATTGAATGATAGGAGAATAGCCTGTAGCAAAGGATGTTAGTTTTCTTTGAATGATGGGGGTGGGAGGGAGGAAAAATAAGCTTCAAAATAATTCGTGGGCTAGAGAATTAGAAAGTTAGAAAGCTTCATGATTTGCCACATTGTACTAGCACATTGTAATGATGTGTTTTGGGCAAGAATATAAGCACCTTATGGGTGAGAACGCTTATGTTACCAACACCTTTTACTTGGTAGATATAGATATATATCTATGTATATAGATACACATACACACACTCACACACATGCATATGCGTGTGTATATTCATTAAGTTTACTTGAATTTGTGTAAACTTAGACAACTTTCCCTCTTCTACTAATGGACTGCTTCATAACGTAGGGATAGCAACACTGTAGGACTCACTTTTGTTATTGCCTTATTGTTAGTGGACATGCCCTCTTCAAATTGCCTTACATGCACACACACACACACACACACATATACCTTATGATCTCTTGCCTGTATATATGTTACATCTCACCCCTCTCACTCCCAGGTACATTGTAAGCTCCTTGGGGGCAGGATGAGTCTCCTTTTGGTTTGTGTGCCCCCCGTATCTGACACAAAGAGTGCACTAAATAAATGTCTGTTGAGTTTGATTGAGTTACTTGTCTAGATGGCAGCTCTGTGTCCCATCTTTTCCTTTCAGTGTAGTAAGGAATGCATTTGTAAATTTCAGGAATTCTAGTTGCTTCTTGTCTGCCATCTTGTCTAGGCTTAAAAATCCCAGGCAGACTCCTCACAGGTCAGTGCATCTATTTGATTCACATTTCCCTACTTTCTCTGATTCTCCTGTGCATTATCGATGGCCTCATCCACCATAAAGGTGAGATCTACCAACACCTGGGATTGAATCCATTTTTTGAACAGTGTTCCAATAAAAGCACTCCTGAAATCCTTAAAGATCTTGAGCTTTTATCCACAGAGAGCAAAATGGGTATAATGACGATCCTTAGGATATTCTTACTTCTTACCTAAGCCTGGCACCAACCTTTGTTTTCTTCAAAACAGTAGGGTTCTCATCTCCTCCAGGAAGTTTATCTTGATCATACCACCCTTCCAATAATTATTACTCTTTTTCTCTTGAAATTATTTTAGAGTAATTTTGCATTTACTTGTTGGTTTATATACTGTATCTTCCTCCCCCCCCCCCCCCTTCCCCTTCAGAAGTAAGCTCCTTGAGGGTAGGGGCAATTTAAATTTTTGCTCCTTTTCCTCATTGGAAAAATGAGGATAATATAATAGTATCCACCTCCCCAGGGGAGTCGCCAGGATCAAATGACACAACCTTGCAAATCTGAGAGTATTACATAAATATTAGTGATTATTCTGACTGGTTACTGTCACTGTTGTTATACTCAGCAGCTAACAAAATGCGGTTGAATTGAATCAAGTAATTAAGAACCTAAAACAAACCCCTCTGCTTTAATAGGCATGCATGCTCCATGCTTGATACTATACTAGATTCTACTTTTACCTTCATGGAGTTTCTAATTTCATAGAAGAACAAGGTGCCTGCATAGCCCAGTAGAATCTGTGGCCATTATCTTGATTGGTTAGTATACGTTGCTAATGGGAAGAAGGCTATTGATTCCATCATCACGTGGTCCAGAGAAGTTCACTGTGTTTCCCAGCCATAGACGGCAACCTTCACTAGGCTAACCTCTTTCTGTGGTTGGAGATGAAAGAATTTGTATCATGTAAATCTAAGAGATAAAGATGACTTTCCCTGACCTACTAAATCCAAAAAGTCAGTAACCAAGATGTTACTTCTTTCATTTCTCTTGGGGAGTCAGTCACAGGAGGTGTGTGTGTGGGGGGGGTGTGGGTGTGTGGATGTGTGGGTGTGTGGTGTGGTGTGGGGGGCTGAGTAAAGAATGATAGGAGTCATAATACAGAGTCCTAGATCTGTCAGTATAAGCCATTGAGGTCACAGACACAGAGAAATGTGATCTCATCACCTATAGAGCTGGTCACAGATGAATTGATAGAGGGTATTACCACATTGGGAACACCGCTACTGAGATTCCTAGATTCAGACTAACAGCATTTTTAGAAATTTTGTAGTGCAAGTTCTATTATCACCATGTTACAGATGAATAAACCAAGGCATGGAGAATTCAAATGACTTGCCAAAAATCAGGCAACTAACTCTTAGTGACATGATTAGAATTAGAATCCAATTTTGCTTTTTTTGAGTACAATGACAGGATCAGAAATTTTGAGCCAGAAGAGATCTGAGAGATTGTCTGAGAGGCGTTATGGTATAAGAAAAAGAGTAACAGATTTTGAGAGTCAAAGGACCTGGGTTCAAATCCCAATCCATCTACTTAAAACCTGTGTAATTTGGGGCAAGCATGATCTTTCTGGGCAGCATTTTCTTTGTGAAGGTTCTTCAAATTTCTTTCAAATTTAAATTATGATCCTGTGATCCCAAGGTCTAGTCCAGTAAAGGTTTTTGGTCTCAAAAATCCTTTTTTAAAAATTATTGTGGATGCTAAAGAGCTTTTGTTTATCTATTGGTCTGTATTGTGTTAGACACTAAAATGTCTTAGTATTATTTTAGAAATAGTCATGGACCTCCTATAAGGGTCCTACAGACAGCTGGGATCCCCAAGTCACATTCTGAGAAGTCCTGGTTTAATCGAAGCCCTTCATTTTAAAGAAGAAAGAAATGGAATTCAGAGAGGTTCTGACTCGTCCAAGGACAACAGTGAATAAATACCTGCCCTGAGATTCAAACTGAGGTCCTCTCCTCCAAATAGAATACTGATTTCACTTTACTCCATGACCTTCTTCACTCATGGAATTAGGATAAGTCCTCCTTGTGGATCAGTCAGTCCTTCATGCATGCATGTATCTGCATGTGCGTGCGATGCGTGTTGTATATTCTTTACAAACTGGATTTAGGCTCCTAGGGCATGTTGCAAGTTGAGACATAACCCACAAAAAGTATTTCTAAATGAATACAATATGAACATGGTATTTGATTTCTAATTTTACATGTAACATTGTTATATTGTGAGTTTCATATTACACATGGATGCATGTCCATTAGCGTGATATAAAATGCATGCATGATTGCATCTTGAATGCATTTGAATATAACGGCACTGGAAATGTAATTTGTATTCTCAAATTTTATAAAGCAAAATAAATACATCTTAGTGGTGGTAGCCACGTTGCCTGTGCTGCATTCAGTCTCTGTGTGTTTCTCAAGCTAATTATCTACTTCCCCTTGCAAAGCCAAACCCTTGTGCACTGGCAAAGTTGATTGAATTTAAGGCCTGCATTCCTCAATCAGACTCGCTCCCGCCATCTCCTGGTAGCTAGCCCGGTTCTGGAGGGGCTTGGAACTTGAAGAAAATGAAGGCTTACTCCACAGACAATTGCCTTAGATTTTTTTTGTCAAAGTTAGGTAGGCATTGTTGCTGAATTCCAGATGTCAAGTTCTCAATGGGATTGGCATTCTCCACTCATGGAATGCATGAGTTTTACCCAAAATACTTTTTTTTTTTTCATGTCAACCTCTGGTACCAAGGATGTGGCCAACTTTCACTGTGCCTGTGGCCCATTGAAGACATTCTGCTATGGGCTCAGGCTAGGTTAGTGTGCCTGAAGAACGATGTGGCATACAGGTGTCTGTGTTGTTATGGTTGCTTTTACCCAGATGATTTAAGTTGACAAAAATGTCTGACACAGCACAGTCATGTCACATAAGAGTAGTGGTTAGGTGTAAAGTGTCTGGGTAGTGAATGCGATCGAGAGTCACAGGACTGGGGTTCATACATGACTCTGTCACATAAAAACTATCGTGGCAATTAACATTTATATAGCACATTTAAGGCTCTCTATGTGCATATACAACACATGAAAACTTTGTATAAATTACTCAGTTTGAGATTATAACAACTTTGTGAGGTACTACTACTAGTGCTGTCTATATTTTCTAGACAAGGAAACTGAGGCTCAGAGAGATTAACTGATATGCCCGTAGTTGTATTTACTCCTCATATTTGTTAGAGGTGGAATCTGAACCTAGTTCTTCTTGACTTGAAGTCCATCATGTAATCTACTATGACACGGCAGCCTCTCAGCACTATGGCATGGCTGCCTCTCCCTCAAGCTGTGGGAAGTCAGGCAAGGTACTTCCATTTTCTCATCTTCAGTTTCTTCTTTGGTCTAACGGAACTCTTTTGTCAAGTAGATATGCATCTTCCTATTAGAGTTTCATAGTTAATGTTCTCTAGACTCTTATTTAAGTGGTGGATAAAGTTGCTCTTTTTTAAAATAATACAATAAATGTATTAAAATGTAAGTTCCCCCTTTCTAGGTTCACTGAAAGCATCACTGGGATAACTCTAATAGCAGATAGGATGATGGGGATAATTCTGTTCCCACAGATTTTTGATTTCTTCTACCAAGCCTCCATAGACTGAAAGCTGTTCATTCCCTCTAACTTGGAGATTGTGAGGACTCAGTATGATGAAATACATTTAAAATGTTATAATTGTGTTTTTAAGAATCAATGTTATGTCTGGGTAATTGTGGGCTAAAGTTCTGATTATGTTAGTGATCCTGCCCCAGTTTATTGCTTGGTTTATCAGGCTTATACTAAGGTAGGTCTTTGTCATATGGAGATTTGTTGTACATCAAATATAGGAAGCCTCTGATGGAGAATTCAAACCAGGAGGTCTTGTCTTACTAGGTTTTTGATGAGGTCTGAATTGTTATAGTCTCCCATTTCCATGTATAATCTTCATTAATCGGTAAGAGCAGCCTCCTTAAAGAGAAGCTTTCTGTAATCTCCGGTAGGAATGGTCTGTTCCTGAGCTGATAGCATAAATTCTCCATTCTCCATAAACAAATTTTTATGCCTCAACCATCTGTTTGGTGCTTTTTCTCTCAGCTGAGTTCATATGGACATTGCCCATGAAGGGTCTTTTGATTCTATTTTTGGATCCTGGCTGTGTCTTAGGCTCCATTCAGGGATGTTATATTTGGTAGATGATAAGAGTCTTGTTCATGATGATGATGGTGATGATGATGATGATGATGATGATGATGATGATGATGATGATGATGATGATGAACAAAACTTATTTTTATCCATAGAGAGGATTAAGGCAACTCACTTAGATTGCAAGTTATTGAGGGATTAAGAGTTCCATTGGTGGAGGGAATTTCTAAAGTAGATGAAGAAAATCAAAGACTCTCAAGGTATTGAAGTACACAGTCATATTTTGTCTACAGGCATAACAAGGGATGCTTTATGCTGGTTTCTCAAATTCGTTGCTTGCTAACATTCATGCCTAGTTATTTGGGGAGATGTTGATCTATATTACATCCATCTAAATTCTCTCATTGGAGAGTGAGTCAGGCCTCCTTGGAAGCTGCACTCACATTCTCTTGTCACAAGCACCTCAAAGAATAATTTTTCTGGAATTATCTACAAGAAGCAGCTCAGGATCAAAGAGACTTCAAGTCTTCAGTTTTATTTAGTACTTGGGGCCCATTTCATATTTGCAAGTTTTTACCATTGTAGTTTGCTCTTGTTTTTTTTTTACTAGATTTATGACTTCCTTGTTGTAAGGGGTTCTCTAGGAGGAACCCACTCCATCAATGTAGGTTATCTCTCCAACTACTGCTCTAAAGGGGTTTTTCTGATCCCTAAGAGGGTGAGTGATTTTTCCAGAGTCAGACTGTCAGTCTGTGTCACAAGGAGGGAACTGCAATGGGCAGGAGTGAAAATTTGATGTTAAATATAAGATTGTGGTTTCATGGATCAGATAAGGGGATGGCATTGGATGAGTCCTAGGAAGAGTCAAACAGGAGAAGCCATCAATAATTGGCTGTTATTTGAGTATCTGGAGGAAATATCTATGGATGATGCACTCATCCTGCAGAGTATCCAAGGAAATGAAACAACAAGAAGCCATCAATAATTTCATGAAAACAGAGAATATCACGGAGCACCTAGAGGGGGTATATACTATGCTGGTGATTTCTCATGTTTTGGAAACTACTACACCATGCAGGTAGTATCTTTTTTACTCCAAACTAGTTAAACAGATGAATATGTGGCACCTCTTTAATATAGGATGGACTAGATGGGTTCTAGGATCCCTAGCAAGGCTGACAATTCTATAGTCTGTGGCTCAGTAATAAGGACACCGGAAAGGAGAATAGCCCTTTGCAATGAAAGTTGGTAGAAAGACTCAAAGAGCATCTCCCATTGGGTGAATTATCTTGTGTAAAATAATGACAATGTTCAGGACAAAAACAAAGAACTGGTCTCATGAAATGCTTCTTTTCCTAAACAGGGTAGGTATGAGTTACAATGACAGTTTGCATTTGAAGAAAATGAAAAGTGAGTTTCCTATTCACTCTCATTGAATTTGAGGTGATATTAATTTCAATACTCTTACTTTTTGCTATTTTCAAGGTAAGTTCTATAACCTCAAACCTTTATTGAGCATTTGCTATGTGTAAGTCACCATATTAGATAGTGAGCTTCAAGGTTCTGTCCTGAGTAATCTTTGCCTTGTATCTATGCCTTCTTTCTTGATAATCTCATCATCTCTTGTACAGTTTGACTATCATCTCTAAGCCAAGTCCCTGATCACCATATTTACAATAGATCTCTCCCATGTTTTATTCCATACTACTAGTTGTTGAAAGGGTACATCCAAAATAGAACTCATTATCTTTCCCCTCAAATAATCCCCTTTCCCAAACTTTCTTGTATCTATAAAAGGGTTTGTTATCCTTTCAGTCTCTGAGATTCAAAACTTAAGGATTCTCATTAATTCTTCACTCTTCCCTTACCCAAATAGATCCAATCAGTTTCCAAATACCTCCACATTATCTCTTACATCCAGTGTCTCCTTCCTACCTACATAGTTGCTCCCTTCGATCAGGACCTAATCATCTCTTGCCTGGACTACTGTAGTAGCTTGAAGATTATTCTCCCTGCCTCAAGGCTCTTCCTACTTCAGTTTATCCTACACATGGGTGCTAAAGTAATGTTTCCATCCGATTATATTACTGCCTGACTTAGTTAAAACTCCAGTGTCTCTAGAACAAAATACAAACTTCTCTATTAAGCTTTGAAAATTCTGCATGTCATGTCACCAACCTATCTTTTCAGACTTATTGGACATTGTTCAACTTCCTGTGCCACATAAAATAGCCAAACAGATCTCTATCTTTGTTTTTCAACAATCTGTTGGATACTCCATCTCTAGATCCTTGAATTGGCCATCCTTCATGCTGTCCTACTCTGCCTCATAGATGAAGTTCAAGTACTATCTTCCTCGTGAAGGCTTTACTGATCCACTTATAGATGTCTTCCTTTCTAATCTAACTTATATTTAACTATCATGTATTTTTTAACTTTATTACTATGTTATGTTTATTTTTCTATGTACTTGTTTCCTTCTCATTAGGAGAAATTCCTGTGAATACAGATTATACCATTCTTTATACTTGTGTCTCTAGCATCTAGGACACAGAAGGCATTTAAGAAGTTCTTTTGGATTGGGGATATAGAGACCTTGCATTGGTTGGATCAGAGGTAGAGGAATGACAGGTACACAAGTGATTCAGATCTTAGGTCAAGGGAATTGAGAGCAAAGGAGCAATCCACACGAAATGCTCTGTAAATGTTGGAAGAATCAGAAATGCATTTGAACTCAAGAGGGGGTAAACAGGGACTGGGATGGAAGTTTGCCAGGCTATTTGTGGGAAGGGTATAGAAGTTGAGAAAATTGGTAAAAAGAGGATTTTGAGATGAAGGAGGCCAGCATTTCTGGCATTTGTCACAAAGCAAGGTTTGTAAATGTACCAAGGCAGGAGACAGTATGATACAGATAGCAGGAGATAGTCAGATAATACCAAGAATGCAGTTGCTAAATTAAGGTAAGGAAGGTGAGCTAGAGCCAGACTGTGGTAGGTTTTGCAATCTAGAATGATGATAAAAATAAGAATAATAGTCGTGTTTACATAGTGTATCAAGGTTTTCAAAGTGCTTTGCAGACATTATCTCATAAAAGGTTTCCATTTTTCCTAAGGACAATGGGGAGCCATTGAACGTAGAAGATCCTTCTCCTAATTGCAAGCCAAACCTGCAGAAGTCTGTTATAGCCACTAAGTTAGCTAAAAGAACTAGATTCATTACACCATATGGGATTGTTTTTGCTGTAGACGCTTTTGAAGGGGGAAAACACTCAAAAATCAGACTATACCATTGGAAGCAGAGTAGGGTGATGTTCATGGGGACAGCAGAGAAGAAACTAAGAGTACGAGAATGACCAAAGAGGAAAACTGGGATGATTGCAGCCAGTTTTATTTGATAGGGAGGGGTGGGGGGAATTTGGTGCTTTGGAAACAGCCTCATGCTATGGACCAGTGAGGGAAAAAAAGCACCTGGAAAGCTGCATGTAGTTACAGGGCACCCAGACAGAAGGATGTAGGCATGTTGGAGAGAGATCAGAGACGAGTAACAGAAATGATTAATGGCACGGAGGGATTGACTCATGGAGAAAGATGAAAGGCCCGTGTGGAGCTGGGCAAGCAGTGCGCAATGGGCAGATGATAAAGGCATCCAAGTATGTGGAAGCAGAAACAGGGAAGAGGAAAGAGCTTCATTAGTGAGGTCCAGTGGGGGTAGGCACAGGAACTGGAAGTGAGGGGGGGTGAAGGGAAGGGAGAGAGCTTTTAGGTGATGGAATGTAAGACTTTTGAGATCCCCAAACAGAATCATGGGTGGAAATCTCTTAAGGAAAGCACATCAAGACCAGAAACATCCCCTTGAAAGAACATCCACTGGACTTTTCCTTGGGTGTTATGGGTTTGAGATTGTCAAGAAATTCTCTGAATAATTTCTGATGTCTTTGTGATGAAGATTGCATCTTTTTAGAGTTAAAAGGCTGTTAAATCTTAGCTCATGTGCCCAGCAACAGCCCTGTCACATGGGTTCTCTTATCATCTTCATTTTACAAGAGATTGAGTTTCAGAACTGGGGTGTAGTGGAAAGATCGTTAGCTCTTTCTCTGGTAGTAGCAGGCTTATTGAATTGGCATAAATGATGTAACCTCTCTGAGCCTCAGTTTCCTCATCTGAAAAATGAGAAGGTTGGATGTGATGAGCTCTAAGATCCATTCTTGCCTTAGAGTCATGATCCTATTGCCCTGACTTGTCTAGGGTGACAGAGTAAAGACAGAGGATTAACAGATGTCGCTGTCCAGTCTTTAGATACATTTGGTTAGGGACAGTATTCTTCCCAGACTAGAGGAGAGTTTATGCAAGAGAATGCAGTTATTTTCATTACAAATCTAAAACTATGAGAACTCATCAAAGCTATCTGATCCTCTGTTTCCAAGTTGCTGTTGTTGTTGTTGTTTTTCTTTAGAATCACCTTTTCCTTTGGGATGGGAGAAAAGTAATGTTTCAATCCTTTGTCTCAAATGCATAGAGCATGAGGGAGTGTGGCCAATGCAGTTTGTCTTTTAATTAAGCCAGGTGGAAACCAGATGAGGCATTAGCCAAGGGGTTCCCTTGAAAGTGGCTAATGCCCAATGTGCCTAGAGGCCTTCCATGCTACTTGGTGCCAGCAGGTAGTCATTCGGTAAGATGAGGTTGGATAAAAGATAAAGAACAGCCTTTGGATTTCAGAATGTTGTGCTCCAAGGGATTTTCTGATTAACATTTAACAACATAGGAAGCCCATGTTGAGCTCTCAGGAAGATCTCTGTAGATGTGTGTTGCATGAAAGAAAGAACAAATGAGTATTTGCTGACATTTAGGAAAGCGAAATCAGTGATCTGAGTGCTAACTCCTGGTAATGGGTATGATTGGTGCAGTCTCTGGAAGTTTTGTTTTAGTGCCATGTGTACCCGGAGATTCTTAGATGTGCCAGGTCATTTCCCAGACGTAATTCTGTAGGTCTTCCTCCTCTTACATTCTGAAGCCAGCTCAGTGTGTTTTGCCACATTATCTAGGAAATAAGCACCAATGGGTTAATTCAATGATCTGTTCATCTCATTGCCTGCCATAGTACAGACAGAAATTCTTCATGTATTTGGTCATTGGGCACCTTTGTTAGACCAATCTCTTTTAAATCTCTCTGAAGACTCCCAGCAGAGGATTTGGACTTGAGCACCTTGGAAGGCAACATCTACAGAGAAGTGAAAATGATTCCCATTTGAATTCTGTACAGGAGAGCCTACATTATGGAGGCAAACAGTAGATGCTGCTTGATAATATTCTATGACTGTGAATCATTGAATACCACAACAACCAAAGAATAAAAATGTTAGACCATCCTATGGGCAATGGAAAGGTATAAAGTGGGACCAGGAAGGTTGCAGTATATACCCAGCAATTACCTATATACAAAAAATAATGTCAAAGATATAATCCAGGTAACATCTAATCAGAAAGGGAGATGGTCTGGCCTACCATCAAAGTAAGAATGAATGGAGGAGAAAATACAGCTCCCTTGATATTCCTGGAATACTAATGTACTGTTTCAGGAGTCCTTACCTAGGGCCCATGGAACTCCTATGGAGAGATTTCAGAGGATCCATAAACTTTTATGGGAAAAAAAGTGTATATACATATATATATATATATATATATATATATATATATATATATATATATATATATTCAATATAATTGTTATCCTTTCTCATCTAGTACATTTTATGCATTTAAAATAACTTAGTTTTGAAACAGGATCCACAGACTTTTGGACACACAAACAAACAAAAAAGTTAAGAACTTTGTGAATCCAGGTCTCTAGCACTTGGAGTAGATTCTTCATGGAAGATTTATAGCAGAATACAAGTAATATTCACACAGAATAGAAAAACATGAATGGGACATTCAGATGGTTTGCTAGAGGAATTCTTCTGTGGATGAGATTGTGACCCTACCAAAGGATAGGAATATGAGAACATTGTCCATTTTTGAGTCAATTTGCAGGTAGTAAACGGTCTTTATTTTGCAGGATTCCGAAGCACAAAGCAATGCCACGTGTGTATGGAATTGAGGGAACTGAGGCTAGTGAATGGGGCAAGGTCCTAGTTTAGTTCCAGTAGGCTGAAAAATTCTTAATGGTTAGATTCACACAGAAGCAGAAAAAGGGCAGCTTGGAAATGATGGGAATTCCCCTCAATGGGCAGTGTCACCTCAGAAAGGCTGACCACTTGCTCAAGACTTTGAAAAGGGAAGCAATGTTTTGGGAAAAAAGAACTGATTTTCAGTCCTATTATATGTGACTCATGCTGCCTCCCATTAGAACGCAAGATTCTTCAGGGCAGGGACCATTTCCCTTTTTCTTTGTGTCTCTAGCGCTTTGCTCAATGACTAGAGTATGATAAATATTTAATAAAGGCTTATTAATTAAATCTTGAGTTTTGTCCTTTACATTTCTGAGCCTCTGTCTCTTCTGACTCCACTTGCATTAAATTAATCCATAAGCACTTACTAAACACCTACTATGTGCTAGTCACTGGGATAGGTGGTGGGAATGCAAATGAAATAAGCCTTGTTCTCAAGGGCTGTATGTTTGTGTATTGAGCAAGTGCCCTAAAGATTGGGGAATATCCCATTGCACCCCTAGAACATACCTACTCATAGGCATTTAAGCTCAAAGTTCAATCAACTTCACTTGACAGGCACACACCATACCCTCTGACAGGCATACACATCCTCTCCCAATAGAACTAGGGGTGGCAGCAGGATGCGGATCTGAGGCAATGATCTGGGATTCTGTCTTTTGGAGCCATGTGCTCCATCCTCAAACCGTCCTACCCCAAGGAGCCCTTTGAGTTCCAGAATTGTGAGAATTTCCTACTCAGAAGATGAGAAACTCCTCCCCCGCACTGGGCATCACTACCATTATTATCATTTCCACATTTCTTTCTCTGTTGTTGCCTGAATGGAGGCATTTTGCTGTGCTGGGATGGGCAATTTTCTATGATAATCTCAGATAATTGTGTAAAAAAGGTTTGTAATGTTAGGTTTTATTTATAATTTTGTATCAGCTGTAGGCATTCAGATGAAACTTGAATTTTTCCAGCGGAAGTTCTGGACTGCCAGCAGACAGGTAAGTTATGATCACTATACTGAGGAATTAACAGTTCTGTTATTATATAGTGTTACCATTTGGATCTATGGAACTGCAGAAGGGCCAGATTTCCAAATGATTATTTGCAGAACCCCAAACTACCAGGGATCTAGATTTCCTTTGTTTTTCACTGCATGATAAAAGGTTGATCAGAAGATGAAGCTGCACATTCTGGGTAACCATGGAGCCTCACCCAAGGGCAACACACGTTGTTTCCTTCCACATGGGAATGCTTCCTTAGACAGCCCTGTTTGGGGATAGCTTCCACGTTAGATAAATTAGTTAATTTCCCATGTAACTTTCTCTTCATCTCCTTAGGACTCAGAGGGTACTTTTTCAATTTTTGTTACCAAAAGTAATAACAGTATGGAAAGTGGTTTGCAACCCTTAAAGTCCTATAAAAATGTGAAGAAGAGGAGGAGGAAAAAGATGAGGAAGAATGTTTGTTTTGGATGTTACTGTTATCATTCTCTCATGTCCAAATATTCTGGTGTAATTCAGTGATCAGAAGCACTACCTGCTGCCATCCTCTGACCTTCTTTGCCTTTAGTCAGTAGGAAAACCCTAGGCTGCCTCAGCAGCATTTTGGCTGGGTATCACTAGAGAAGAAGAAAAATAGGAATGAGAATGACAAGGATATGAAATCTTAAGGTACTGAAAGTGAAGACAGCCCAGTCCTGCTAACATGCTAAGATCTGGAAATAGAAGGACCTCCAAGGTAATCTATTCCAACTAGCTTATTTTACAGATGAGGAAATGGAGACCTAGAGACTTATCCAAGGTCACATGAGTAGAAAGAAACAGAGCCTGGATATAAAAGAATGAACTGAGAAGAAGTATTAAAGATGACTTAGTGGAATGGAAATAGCGAATGATAGATCCCATTGAAACTTCCATCACACGTTAAACCAAAACAAAATAAAGAGAGAATTGTATTTCTATCAAAATCTGTCCAAAGACATTGCTTCATGCAGAGGATGGAGAGATCTGTCCACCTTGAGTTCTTGCCTTGGGAAAAGGATAGAATTCATCTGTACAGAGACTCTCCCCACTGGGTGTTTAACAGTCTTGGACTCTATCAGTTCCCATGAAATGACTACTAAGCCAGCCTGAAGAACCACCAAGTGACATGTTTTCCTCCTGTGTCTTCCCTTTACAGTGTGCCTCTCTGGATGGCAGATGTTCCATTAGCTGTGATGATGAAGTAAGTCTATTTTCTCTTCCTAGCCTTCTTCTCTCCTGAAGGGTGAGGGTGGTGGTTATTCATCAACCCAGGACAGGTTGATCAGAATTAGGGTTAGAAATTAGAGTTGGAGGTGGTTTAGTTTGGGTGGAAGATTTGAGGGGTTTAGAACATAAAATACTAAGCAAATTCAAAGTCATTTATTAAGCACCTACTTTACTATGTGTCAGGCACTGTGTTAGACACTGGCCCTACTCAGATTGTGAATTCTTTTAAGGGTCAAACTTTCTTTTTGGGAAGGAGGGGCGGGTATCCCCAACTTATAGCACAGTTTTTGGCAAAAAGGAGGTGAATAATAAATGGTGGCTTGAATACGAGCCCAAATAGTATAGTCCCTGCCTTTAAGGAGCTTATATTTCACGGGAGTGGGATTGCGGATGGAGTCCAGACTGCCTGGCAGCCTTCCTGGGAACCCATCCAAAGAGGCAGCTCCACGATCATCAGATAATAGAGAATCTCATTTGAGGTATTTCTTCTGACTCAACTTAATAGAGCTCTTGCTATGTTTTCAAAGTCCAGCAGGCGGCAGTATTGGAATTCTGGTATTGGGAAAGGTGGCTCCTTCCTAGAGATGGACATTTAAAACAAAGAACTCTTAGCCCATCAGGTGAACAGAAGCCAATTGAGGCCAAGGTCACTGGTGTCCCCAGCCCTTCTCCTGCCTCATATTTTGATGCCAACAGAAACACAATCATCATGTCCTGGGAAGCCTCTTTTCCAGCTCAGTAGCACTTTCTACTTAGTCTGTCAACAACTGTGTTTTATGAAAATGATAATAGTGGTGATGATGACGATGTACATTCACATGGCACTTTCCATTCAATTCGCTATGCATTTATTAAGTACCTTTTATACACCTGACACTGACCTGAGAACTGGGGATAGAAAGACATAAATAATAATAAAAAAAAAATGTCCTGCCCTCAATGAGCTTATAGTCTACTAGACTTCACATGCTACTAGAGCTTTGAGCTTTATAAAAGCACTTATCAGATATCATTTCACTTATAACTTTGGGAATTAAGTGCTATTATATTTACATCCATTTATAACTAAGGAAGCGGAGGCTCCCGGGAGTTGTTTCTTATTCGCAGTCCCATGGAGACCAATAAGTAGTGCAATGGATAGAGCCTGGAGCCTGGGATCAGAAAGACTGGAATTCAAATCCAACCTCAGACACTTAGCTGTGTGACCCTAGACATATAACTTCACCTATGTTTGCCTCAATTTCCTCATCTCTGAAATACTGATCACAATAGCACCTACATCAAAGTGCTGTTGTTGTAGACTGAATGAGGTAATAGGCACAGTGCCTGACCCATCCTAGGTACCTACTAAATATATGGTCCCTTCCCCATAGGTAGTTAAGTATGAGACTCAAAATTTAAACTCAGGTCTGATTGGCTCTGAGTCTAACTGCCTTGATTGCAGACTCACCATGTAACCAGGGAATGTAGAAAATAGAGCACAGTGTCCTAGACTCAAAGGAATTACATTCTAGTTGGGGTGCTAAGATGTGGTCCCTCCTTTCATTAAAAAAAAAAAAAACAACAATTATTAAGATAGTCAATACTCCAGTAACAAATTGAATTTATTTTCTTTTTCCATTGGAGAGGGGAGAAGAAAGAGAGAGAAAATAAATGTTTATTCATTGAAAAGACAGTACAAACTTTTTTTTAAAAATTGTGTGGCAGACATTAAATCTTAAAAGGATGAGGGAATTCAGAGAAGGAGGAGAGCAGTGTGAGAAAACTGCCAGGTTTCATGAATTTCTGTGTTGTGATGGGAAAGGGACCAGAGAATTTTAGCAGGGAATTGGACTGTCAGGATCATTTAGTCAGGTCACTCCCAGAAGCAGGAATGTCTGTCTACACAGTTCATAGCACTTGGGAAGTCAACAATAAATGGTTGGGAATTGATTGAGGGACTGCTCCATTATCAATGTCCAGTGCAGGAATCTCCAGATTACTCTGCAGCTTTTCCAAAAACCTGTGATCCGGAGAAAATCTTTTCTAACAGTGAGCCTAAATCTACTTCCCCAAATTCCATTTTGGGTCTCGAATCTCACAGAGTACATCAAATTTCTTTTGAACTTGATAAATATTGGCAGATAGTCATGTCCAATCCCCAAAGTCTTCTCATCTGACTTAAGTTCACAGAACCATAGAATTGGAGAGCTGGAAGGAAATGTGACAGCCCTCTAGTCCAACATGAGAATGAAAGGAATCCCCACTCTAAGGTACACAACAAATTGTCAGCCAGCTTCTAGGTGAAGACCTCCAAAGACGGGGAGCTCAGCATCTCTTCAGACAGCCTGTTATACTTATGGTCATGCTGTTGCTGGGGGCAGGCAGGTCATGGTTTCAGATCTCCTCATTATCTCGGTCACCCTAGACTGGACATTCTACAGCTTTTCAATATCCATCCTACAATGTGGTAGCCAGGTCTCAAAGCAGCAAAAAAATTGGGATATGACCAGGGTTGAGTATAGGATTCAAAAGATCTAATTAACAGGCATTTATTTATCAATGTCTATGTGCCAGATGTGGTGTTCAGCACTGCAGATAAGGGAAACAAGATCTCAAGGAGCTACATCTTATTGGGACATCGGATACGGAACGTATGGGCATATCAATATATTCTCTCTCTATGTACATGTGTGTATATATATGTATATATGTATGTATATATGCACACATACACATATATCTATATACATATACACATACATATGAGATTTCTCTAGCACTTTACAGTTTGCAAGGGACATTATGCAAATTTCCTCATTTGATCCTCATAACAACCCTGGGAGTTAATAGTAAAACTGTTATTATTACCATTTTACAGATGAGGAAACTGAAGCAATTAAGGGGCTAAGCAACTTGTCCAGAGTCACACAGCTAGTAAGTGTCTGAGACTGACTTTGAACTCAGGAAGATGAGACCTCCTGACTCTCCCACTGGTGTTCTGTGCTCTATGATGCCACCTAGAGACCCTTTTCCACTCAGCTGTTAGACTGAATCTAATAAGATTTGTTTTTTCTTTTGGGGTATTGGCGGGGTATTGGTATATAGACCTGTGACATTATTGCTGTAGGGAACTTCCAACTACAAAATTCTTCCCACTGCTGCAGCTTAGAAACCTCTGTAAATAATAGTCAGATCCTTGTGCTAAGATGTTAAGTATAAATCCATCAAAAAGCATTTGTGAAGTGCTTAATATGTGCTAAGCACTATGCTAAGCCTGGGTGTAGATAAAGATTGTAACTGCTCTGTTGGAACAGATGTTATGATGGGGGAGACAACGCACACGCATTTATATACATCCATATAAATATATGCACAAATCCACATATGTATTTATACACCTATTTATACATATATTTATATCTCACTAAGAAAACTTAAAATACACCATACCATTAATATCAATTCACATATCCACCTCTGAAATTCATTACCTGAACAATTTTGGGCAAGTCACTCAACCATCTTTCATTTCATTTCCTTCAACTGTAAAACCAGGGTGTAGGATTCAATGGTTTCTGAGGTTACTTCTTCCTTTAAATCTATAATTCCAATCCTTCCTCACTTCAAAGCTAGCTTTTTACTACGTCTCCTTGAAATTCGGTAGGGAAGGCCTTTAGGATTCCAAAATGACTTTGCAGGGCTGTGATGGAAGGGACACCACTGGACAGCGGTTTGTCTCAAAGGATCTGGGTGTTTTGTCGATTGCATTGAGAGCAGCAGACTTTCCAGCTCTGTAATTACTCTCTCATGTCCTGGTCAAACCATGACTGATATGTTATTCAGTTCTGGGTTGACACCATATTTTAAGGAAGGCACTGATAAAGTGCACAGTGACCAGAAGAGGACAATCAGGATGAGGAAGGATTTGAGTCATGCTACGAGAAAACTTTTTGAAGGAATCGTGGAGGTTTCTTCTGTAAAAGAGAAAACTCAGGGAAACACATGAGTTCTGTTCAATAATTTGAATGGCTGTTATGTGACAGAAGCATTAAACTTACTCTCTTTGGCTCAAGATGGCAGAATGAGAATCAAGGATGAGGAATGGCAAAGAGAGAGAGAGGGAGGGAGGGAAAGGGGGAGAGGGAGGAGAGAGGAATAGGGAGAGAAAGACAGAGAGTGAGACAAAGGCAGAGAGGGGGAGAGAAGGGGAGGGAGGGAGAGAGAGAGAGAGAGAGAGAGAGAGGTCTCATGATTCACCTTTTCCTTCAAAACATATTTCCTTCTTGTTTTTAAACCTTCACTTTCAACAACCCTTTAAAGGGAGTACAAAGTCAAGGCAGCCCCATTCTCGCCAACCTGCTTGCTGCCTCTCCTCCAGTCTGGCTCTGCTTCAATGCTGTCATTCCCATTTCACCTATTTTAATTAGGGCTGTGAGACCTCCCAACCCTCACTGCCCTCAAGTGATCAGGCCCCCATTAAGAAGAGCTCCGTGGGCCCATTAACTTTGCTTGTTTCCCAGCCTTAGTCCAGGGCAGTGGCTGGCGTGGCTGCCTCCCACGGACTTCACAGACAAGCTTTATTTTGGATGCCATCCAGAACCCATTGAATCCACTCCCCCCACCAAAAAAAACCCCAAAAAAACTGTACTCCCACTTTCTTGGGCCAGACAGAAGTTACTGGGGAAAGCTGACTTCCAGCATCATAGTCTGGATTCTACCAGGTACGGGCACCTCAAGCTGAAGTTGACTCTGACATAACTCTTGTCTCGAGCCAATCATCTGAGGGATTCCTTTGACTATGAAGAACACAGAGCCTTTCTATGACCAACTGCTTGTTAGTTGTGGTTATGGTTTTTTGTTGTTTTCACTGTTGTTGTTTTGGTGAGGGGATAGGGTAGAGGAAGCCATTCATTTCCAAAAACCCAGCAGCAAAATCCAAATGAGTTTTCCCTAACAGGTAAGCATCAGTTATTGTTCAGTCAGTTCAGTCTTGTCTGACACTCTCTAACCCCATTTGGGGTTTCCTCGGCAAAAATACTGGAGTGGTTTGCCATTTCCTCCTTCAGCTCATTTTACAGATGAGGCAACTGAGGCAAATAAGGTCAATTGACTTGCTCAGGGTCTGAGGCCAGATTTGAACTCAGGTCTTCCTGACTCTAGACCTGCCATTCTAACTACTGCCTCTCCTAGCTGCCCAACAGGGGTCCAGAACCTAGCAAATGAATCTGTTCTGGTTCTAGGTTCACTCATTCAACAGCTATCAAAACTTGATCAATAAATGGATGGGCAACATGTCTGTTACCAGAGCATCCCAGATTTGAAGAGTTGGAAGTTGTATAGACCATCTTGTCCAACTTGTATCAGAGCAGAAATCCTCACTCTTAACACCCTGAGAGGTCATCACTCCGGCTCATCTAGTAGAGCTCCAATCAGAAAGAGGCCACGAAGTCTATAAGCAGCCCATTTCACGCTGGAGAAGTTTTCCTATTAGCAAGATTTTCTTTGCTCGTTCTGTTGTTTATTTTGCTTTTCCTTTTTACTCTGGACATTTCTGAATTTGCTGCTTTGTTAAGTCCACCTCACTCCTCTTGGTTTTGTCCCCTGGCTGCAAAAAGAACGAATCTAATCTATCTGACTCATGAGAATCCTGCACATGATTGAACTCAGTTATCCCATCTTCCTTAAGTCTTCTTTGATTCAATCTCAAAACTCCCATTCCTCCAACTGAGTTTTGTAAAGTGTAGCATGCAGGATGTTTATCATCCTGGTCCTCTTCCAGACGCTCTCTGATTTATCAATAACTTTCTTAAGTGGAAGTGCCCTAAGAAGTCTAGATTTAGTCTGAGAGTGACAATATATAGTTTCATAAGTTTTTAAAATTTGCAGAGCATTTACACGTTTTATCTCTTATGAGTCTGTGTCAGGTGGGCAGGACACATGTTATTACAATCAGTTTGAAAATGAGGAAACTGAGTTTCAGGGGCTTGAAATAATTCAGCCATGGTGACCAAAGTGATAAATATCAGAAGCAGGATTTGAATTCAGGTCTTCTTGACTCCAAATGAAGTTCTCCATCCACTACAGAAACAGAAAGATATTATAGTACAACCTTGAAAGGATGGATTACTATTGGTAATTGTTGGTAAATGTACCATTGGTACATTGGACACCCAATGAACATATGTGGCCATGGGTCTCCACTCACACAAAACTATAATGAAATTCATTTTTAATGAAAAAAATAGATTACAACAAGCCATTATCACTACAGAATAAACTAATCTTTACTGAACATTTGAGCAAATAGAAGACAGATTCTGGAAGCAAGATCAATCCTTTTGTTTTGGCATTTGGAAGTGCATTTATATTGAGTAAAGAAGGGGTTCCCATTCCTGCAGACACCACTGCTCATTCTCCCTGGGGTTATTATGCCAATGGGCTGGCTTTGAGGATGTAGCAACATCAATCTGACCAAGGTGAATGGGCCAAGGACGATATACTTTTTTTTTCCACAAAAGGTTACAAGAATATGCAATTAAGGCATGCTACCCTGATCAGGCTAAGATGTGTTCCAAGCGATGGTCCTATGAACCCTCATGTTGAGGAACATCTGAAATATGTCTCCAATTAAATCCATGTAGCTTTCCCGATATTCTATTCCCAAAAGAACTGATCACGGCAGCGTGTCTTTGGTCAAATGAAGCAATTATTCAATGAATTACCTATTATTATAGGAGATTTGTGCCACCAGTACAGCAAAAGGGCTAAAATGCATCCCATTTGCCTGACAGAGGGATGTTGCAGGGTTGCTGTGTTAGACATCTGATAGTGTGACTCTAGGCAGATCATAAGATTAGATTTAAAGCTGGAAGAGACCTTAGAAGTCAATTTGCCCAACTATCTCAAATGCGAGTAAGGAAACTGAGACTTCAAGAGGTTAAATAATTTACCCAAGGTCACACAGACAGTAAGGCTCACTTTCCTCATCTGTAAAATGGGTCTAACGCTTCCTGAAATATTTATCTCACAGGCTTATAATGAGATTCCAATGAGAGAATGCATATAAAGTTTTTGTATAAGACCTATAAAGGCTTTATAAATGCCCGTTTCTGTTATGATTTACTTTTATTATCCTTATTATTAGCAACAATAATAATGAAAGTTATTATTAATAAATCCTTTAACAATAATATTGTTATGACATAATAAAACCTTTACCTTGAGATTAGTATGGAGTAAGTCATAGCTAAGAGATCTCTTTGCAGTCATCATCATTCCCACTTGGTCTTTGGAAACAATCCCATTTCCTATCTTTCCCCTGGACTACAAATAGGTGCTTTCACAGATTTCTATCCCTCTGGTTTCCCCCCTGAGGTTTGGGGCTCACGGAATTTCTGATTCCAATCACTGGCACTTTAACTCCAAGCCAGGGTGAGCCGTAGTGAAAAGTTGTTGTTGTTTCATAATCTCTACGCTCAGACAGGACGCCCAATGGAGTTTTACCCAGTGGACAAAGTAGGACTATTGGATGGGACTCCCAGGGTAGCTGAGTCATGTCTTTAATCTTAAACCTAACAACAGTGCAAAGCACTCGGGACCATCAGAATAAGTATTTCTATTTTATTGAAATGAACCTTTTTACAGTTATAATTACCTTGCCAACTAGTATCATTTGGGGTTCCACCAAAGTTTGATATCAAGAGCCAGTGTTTCACTGGGCACTGAGTCCTATACACAAGACTGAGGCCAAAATAGAGGGACCTGGATGTTTATGGAGCTCACCTTGTGGGAGCAAGTAGTGGAGAAGGTAAGGAGGAGGAACCAGAGCAACTAAGACTTAGTGAGAAGTGGAGGGAAAACCAAGCTGAGGCTCTGCTGAGTTGGCATGGCCTCTTAATGGGTCCCAAATTCCAACGGAACTGAGGAAGTTGGTGCAATATGGTATAGTCTGGTAATACTGTCTCAATGATGGGATTGCAAAGCCAGGTTGGTTGAAGCATTGTTCTATAAGGCAAAACTGTCCGTGCTTTTGGGACTCATAATGTCTCCTTGCTAAAGCTAGGACTGGTAGGTTCTGTACAATTGGCAAACACACAACTACCGTGTGTGCCTCCAAATCACCCTAGGGAGAAATGCCCCAACGTTGGCCCTGCACAGGGAGCCTGGTGATGCCACAAAGCTGCTAGGAGAAAGCCACAACTCAGGGAAGATCAGAGTGGAGCTAGGGAGGAAACTATCTGTCATGGGGCCACTGGAATGGAGAAAACATGCTATATGTCTTCTTCCTAGTTTGATGAATTATTTTTGCTAGCTGGTTTTTCTGCTGCTGGAGTAAATCTCTGTCAAAATGCAAATATAGTAAAACTAAGATCACACAATTAAAAAATAAACATGATAAATGTTTTTTGTCCTTTAGATTTTAGAGTTCTGGGATAAAGCTTTATTTTCTCTGAACCAGTTACTTTTAAAAATGGAAAATGCCTTTTCTCTTTCTTTGTCCCTCTGAAATATCCCTTATGTAGACAGAGGCTGGGTCTCTGGAATGCTGCTTTTCATTGTGGAAAATGGACAAATCCCTGTTTCTTTTTTGAGGTGTAAGTGTGTGAGTGTGTATGCGTTCAAGTGTGTGTATATGAGCATAGGTATTTTTTTGAGCATGTTGTGTGTGTGTGTGTGTGTGTGTGTGTGTGTGTGTGTGTGTGTGTGTGTGTTTCAGAGGCGGCCAGATCCCTGGCCCTTTCAGCCTGTTTAAAGCCAGCCCTGTGGGTCAGGAAATGTCCCAGCACACACCAGCCCTGCGGTGGCCCAGTGCTGGGTGGAATTCAGCTCCGGGTAAAGATATGTTACAAATTAAATGTTGCAAGCGGTATGTAAAGCTGCAATAAATAGAAACGGAGTTACATCAAGGATTGAATTAAACCTTCAGTTTCAACTCGGCAGCTGTAATTAAAACTTAGCCCGTAGCAAATCATTCACTGGAGATTAAAGTAGTGTGGGGGAAGCCCGGAATGGGGCTCACCTTGCTTGCTCCAATTTATACGTCTGAGTTACTCAAAGCTAACAGCCCTGCCCCTGAATCCAACTCCCAATTAAAAACACAGTTTGAAAAAGCTTTAGGAGACCTGAGGGGCCCCTTTTACAGAAGCCTCTCTCCTTCCCCCCTGCCTCAATCTATGAACAAATTAAAAAATGTTACCTGGGCCCCTGTTGCTCCTCCAAGCTGACACTGTGTTTTCATTAATACATCATTAGAGTAATGACATTGTGCTGGGGCTGGACTCGAGACACCAGTCTGGGGCAAAACCATGGGAACCTCAGGCCTTAACGTTTCCATTGTTTTAGGGAAAAACGAAAATTGTGAAGATATTCTGAATCGTACACTTTTGTCCCTTATATTTCCTATCTATAGGCAGGGTGTTCAGGAATCTGTTGGTTTTTTGTTTGTTTCTTGCTTTTAGAAAACAAATGCTGATGTCCCACTAACAATTCACGACAGTCGGCATTTCCACTGACCTAAAATCCCAAAGTCCTCCTTGATTGAAGACATCACTGCATTTCCAACCCATCTAAAACACACGCAAATTGACCTTTCTTTTCTAGACCATTAATTGTTACCTCATAGACAATAATGGCTTTATCCTGGTGTCTGAAGACTACACACAGGTAAGTGGGAAACTTCTCTACTAGCGCCAGCCCACAAATTCAGAAGACATCTGAACTGGGGAAAGCTAATGACAATATCCACTCTCAGACAATCACCAGTGTTTAGGAGGTAAATGACAGATTATAACCCCTGTACCCTTCCCCCAAGAATGGGACTGACTTGACTTTCACAGGGCCCCGAAGGATTTTTTACCTCAGAGTAAGGAGGGTCTGCTCTTAATCCTATTAAAAGTTCAATTTATAGAAAGAACTCATTGCCACGGGGTTGTCACTGCCACAGGAAGGGCTATTTAACTCAGGATGGATGTTCCTCAGAGCTTTGGGGCCACTTTGAAGGAAAATGTCCTTATTACATGTTATCTCCTTAGGGAGGAGGGGGTGGGAATGATCCAAAGCTCTCCAGAATACTTGACTCTGCTTTTTTTGTTTTTTTAACCTGATAACCGAGTCCCAGGATTAACTCCAGCACTCAGCTGAATCCAGGGACACGGGCCCGAGAGAGATAAGAAATGTTCTAGGGCTGATTGGGCTGCTGGTGCCAGGTAGGGGAAGAGGGGCAAGGGATGGTAACAGTGGTAGACAGAAGGAGATGAGCTCTAATGTCTCGGGTGCATTTTTTTTAACTTAAAATGACAGTTGTAATCAGACGAGTTGTCAGTGATAAGGAGACAGAAGCCAAAATGGAAATTTTGGAATGTCAGACTCTCCTTGTATTTGGACGGAAGGTTAAACCATTTTGTCAAAAGTGATAAGAGAAGAGAAGGGTGAGGCACTCTTGATGTCAAGGACAGGACCAGTCTGAGAGACAGAAGATGTGTTCTAATCTGAGCTACCACTAATTGGCTGCATGACTTCAGTGAAGTCATTTCCTTTACTTGGACCTCACTTTCTCTGTCTGTAAAATGGGGATAAGAATAGCGCTTACCTCACAAGGTTGTTGTAAGGATGCAATGACGTAGTACTAAAGTTTTATGTAGACGCTGGCCATGATGATGATGTCAATGATGTCGATATTCATAATAACAGTCAAAACGTGTTTCCATTGCACTTTTACTGCACATTCTATCAATATTTTTATTGTAACTTGAGGCTACCAAAGTGATTGGCATTTGCTATGTCATCTGAGTCTGAAAACAATACAGTTTAGACAGGGGTGGAAAACCTGTGGCTCAAGGCCATATGTGACCCTCTAGGCCTTTAGTCAGTCAAAATGCCACACTTGAGGACCTAGAGAGCCACAGTTTAGATTCAGTCAAAGGGCCAGCCTTGAGAACCTAGAAGGCCACATATGGCCTTGAGGTTGCAGGTTTCCCATCCCTGGTAGCAGGTCTGTTGGATGGTGTATCCCCACCTTACAAATGAGAAAAGCGAGGTTTGGAGAAATAAAATAAATTTCCCAGGCTCTTACGACAGCAAGTGTTCTATGTAAGACTTGAACCCAGTTCTAATATTCTTTAGCTCTAGGATTTAATTTTGCTTTCCTGAAACAAGTGACAACTTAGAATAAAAAACATTGGAATGAAGAGAAATGGTTACCCTTAATTCTCCCTTCTCCTCTCCCATTTATACTTGCAATATCTATGAACAGTTTAGAGGCTGCAACCATCTTGCTGCATTTCCTTCCTTCCTTCCTTCCTTCCTTCCTTCCTTCCTTCCTTCCTTCCTTCCTTCCTTCCTTCCTTCCTTCCTTCTTTCCCTTCCTCCCTCCCTACTTCCTTCCTTCCTTCCTTCCTTCCTTCCTTCCTTCCTTCCTTCCTTCCTTCCTTCCTTCCTTCCTTTGTCCGATGTTTTCATTTTCCTGCTTGCTGCTGCCTTCATCAGGACCTGCTCTCTTACCAGAATCCTTCCTGCCAAGTCAAGTAACCTGCTGGATTGTGATACCATTTATTCTCTTTTCCCCTCAAAACCATCACAGCTCTTTCTGGTGCTCTCTTGATTTGTTAACACCCCACCCTAAGAAATCAATTAAATAAATAATTTGAGGATAATGAAATGTCCCCAGAAACATAATCTAATAATTTTCTTCTTTTTGGTGAGGTGTGGCTTTGGCTCCAGGCTGTAATACACACAGCAAGACGAAAGAGCGAGTTCAAAGGTGACATGTCTCTATCTATTTTGCAAGATTTTGTAGGAAGTCAGGTGATCCAGCTGAATCTCTCTGGCCACAATATCTTAAAACATTCAAAAGATCCAGAATCTCAGTCTGTGTCAATTAATCAACTGAGGGGGGGAATTGGTCTTGAAATATCTGTAAAAAGGATAGAAGTGGAACTAAATTTTTGTCCCATGTGGAAAATATGAAACTACTCCAAGGAAATAACCAAATGACCAGTGTTAATATCAAAATCATCCAGTGGTGGAAGCTGTGCAGAAGCTCTCCCCCCCACCCAAGTCCTCCTTGCCCCAAGGCACACACACCAAGTGCACTGGCTTCATCTTCTCCTTGAATAGGACTAAAACAGGACGTGATAACTCTGCATGTCTTTTGAGCCTGGACTTGTTTGAGGCTGTCTGACTTCCTGTGCCCCAATTAGGTTAATTCTTCTTCATTTAACAACTAGTTCCATTGAAATTGGCGTACTTATGCACATGAAATACCAATGTCCTCCTGGCTTCTTGCAGGCTACACACACCCACATATTTTGGAAAAGCTCCCAAGTTTCCCTCAAGTGAAAAAGGCAGTACTGACTATTCACACAGAGGAATGCTTTTTTTTCTTCTTAGTTTTTTTCAGGATTTTTTTTTTCTGGCGAGGTCTGTAAGCATTTCTGCCTGAAAACTCCCAGGTGCATAGTTGAGGTCAACTCAGTTACTTGTAATGGAATTGGGGTTTAGTTAATACAAAACCCATGGAATTTATGTAATTTAGGAATATAATGCATTTTGCCCACATAAATCCTCAGAATTTTATTTTTTCTTCGTCTTCATCTTTTTTTTATTCCTCTCAGACCTTATCTCCGTTAGCGCTCATAAGGTGACAGAAATGACAAATCTTGTAGAAGGCATTAAGCTTCTTGCATGCCTTATACCTGGACATTTACATTTTTAGCCATCCCTCCCCTCATTGAAAAGAGTTCTAAATTGCAGTTTTAAATTTTTATTGGGAAGTAGAGTTAAAAAAAAAATAAAAACATGCACATGTTCCTGAATCTGCCAAATCTCCACCTGGACTGAAATGCAGGCGTACAAACATATTGTCTCCATGGTGGGAAGGGTAAATACTAAGCCATGTGTTATTAGGGATGTTAAGGATCTTCACCCACATCACGCCACATTGGATGACTGTCATGAGCAAGGCTGCACTGCCTTCTTGAAAAGCCTGCCCTTCTTTGTCTACATCTTAGCCATGGAAACACAGAATAAGGTACTCACCAGAAAGTGGCTCTGAGAAAGACCTCATTCTAAGTGAGGAAATTCATAGAGCCGATGATATGGATGGTTATAGGTCATTCAGGAATTATAAACAATTCACTTTATTATGTAGAGGAAGCCCTTTCCATAATGTATTTTTACCTTTATGGAGTGCTATGTTACTCACACGGGAGAATACCTTCCTTAATATGGGTTTCCTCTGCAAGATAGAGGCAGCCAGTTTTACAGTTTCGGCTTCAGTCCTGCACAAGCCAGCCCTGCTCCGTGTATTGTGCAAACTTTCACGTTGGCTTACGTGCTGTCGTAACTCATGACTGGTAAGACGTTTTCACATTTTTGAAATGTTACCGTAGCCCTAAACAACCCACTTTTTTTTTTTTTACTACAGCCACACACATTAGTTCCCCATACCCTGATAGAGGCCGTGTTTGCTTTTCAGTACCCATTGGTCCAGTAGTTATCTGCGCTTTTCCTCATGTCTTCTTTCTTGCAGACTGGAAACTTTTTTGGTGAGGTCGAGGGAGCTGTGATGAACAAATTGTTAACAATGGGCTCCTTTAAGAGGTAAGGCTTTTACGGGCCCTGTGCCCCTTGAAAAACAAGTTTGCCTAAATAAAATAAAACCAACTGAGGTCACATAAAACAAGCCCAGGCCTGACCCCTTTGGCTGGCTTGCCTGGTGTGCATATCCAAGCAGAAGGCCTTCATGTAACCCGATGCCTCTCGCCTGAGTGCCGGGAGCCTTGGAACCTCAGCCCACAATGAGCTTCCTGTTAGCAGAGCAGTTTATTGGAGGCTGATGTTGAAGTCAGGGTCTGCAAGGTGATGCCCATTACATCAATTTGAAGCAAGTCACTGGAGAGAACCAGGAAACGTTTTCACTGGGAGAAAGGAAGAGATTTTTTTTTTTTCCCAAGATAACATTAAGGGGGGATAAAAGATAAGGGTCCAAATGACCAAACTCAAAGGGAAAAAATGGGGGGCACGTTGAATAATGTTTTGTTTTTTTCTAAAATCAATTGGCTCTCCTTTTGTAACTCAACAAATAGTCTACACAAACATTTTACTTGATGCAGACAAAGTGGGAACTATAGGCAAAATGATGTCTATGTATGTCTAATTTCAGCTATGGCAGACACTGCACAGATTAAATGACTATTGGCATTGGCCACCAGTTAGTTACCTATTGGACTCCCCTCCCAGTGTGTCACTTCTCCATCCCATTAGGCTGAGCTCCCATTAACTGCAAAGGTCATGGGAAAACTGAACACTCAAATAACCCATTTCTTTGTAACATCTCACTTCCATCTGTTCCACCTCCTTTCATTCTACCTCCCAAGAAGAATGACAACCTTTGAAATGGTGTTTTAATAGAAATGACTGATGTAGTTAAATACATAATAGGAGGAAATATAATGATAGACCTCAAGCTCAAATGGGATAGCTCTAGCCTGCTGGTTGCCAACAAATGGTGGTTCTATATCTTATTACTACCCTGGAGTCAGGCAGCATCATTAAAGACAGGCAGTGCAATTAATTTATCCTAATACCATGGAACCTGGAAAGGCAATCATTGCGCATCAGCTGAGCCATGCCCAAAGAGTCAAAATGTAAATATGATGATTCAATTTCCCCCCCAAAAATAATTAGAGTGATAAGGAAAGAGGACTAGATTTTCAGTTAAAGGATTTGGGTGCGGAGCCTGGTTGCAGAACTCATATGTCACCTGGTGTCATCTTTTGGTCTCATTTTCCTCATCTACAAAAGGTGGGGGATGATCTCAAAGGTCCTTTTTAGTTCGAAATCTATGTCTTTATGATAAGAAATATCTGGCGTTTCCAAACCCCTTGACATTTTTGGGAAATGGTCCTCTAAGTCCCTTCCAGTTCTATTGCTCTGACCCTATGAGTGCTTGTGGTTATATTAAAAATGGATTATGATAAGTTGTCCCTATTTTTTGTTTGTTTGTTGATTTTAAATTACTGACTAAATTAAGTGGCACTATGTCACACTGTAGGGATTCTTCTTTGATATGGGTTGTTCTATGATCCCTGAAGTTCTTCTAACTGAAATTTAATAACTCTTAATAATTGGAAGTGAATAAAAGATCAGATATCAACAGAATCTGTGAACATTTCCTAAGGAATGTTAGACAAAACAGATCAATAACCAAAATTTAGACAACCAGAAAAGACTAAAACCTGCTTTAGACAAAAAAACCATGATTTCCTTGTCAGGCTTAGGACATGGAAGCCGAGAGCAAAATTGGCTTAGATCATTGAGATAGGATTTGCTCTCTTTGGTACCAGAGGACAAGAGTAATGATTGACAGTTGCAAAAAGACCAACTTAGGATAGATGTTTGGAAAAGCTTCATCACGATTAGAAGATGTCCCAAGGTGGAATGATGATGATGAGGGGAACATGGAGGAGGAGGAGAAGGACAATGATGATGATGATGATGATGATGATGATGATGATGATGATGATGATGATGATGATGATGGTGATGGTGATCACTAAGATTTCAATATTGCTTACTATGTGCCAGGGACTGTGTTAAGTGTTTTATGAATGTAATTTCATTTGATACTCACAAAAATCCTGGGAGATAGCTGTTATTATTGTCCCTATCTTACAGATAAGAAAAGTAAAGCAAACAGATTGAGTGAGTAGCCCAGGGTTACATAGCTGGTAATCATGAATGCAAGTCCTCCTGACTCTAAGCCATCAGACCACCTAGCTGGAATGAGATGCCTCAAGAGGTGTTGGGTTCCTCCTCCTTTGGTGGCTTTCAAACAGAGGTTGGAAGAACTCTTGTCAAGTATATTAAAGTGGGGACTCCTTTGAGGTACAGATTGGAATAGATGATGACTTCTGGGTCCCCTTCCAACTTTCAAATGGTGTGATCCTTTTTTTTTAGGCCCCATGGGTCTGTCTCTTCTCTGCCTTCTCCACATTGGAAGGTATTCCAGGTACATGAAGGAATCTCTGCAATTACTTATCAGGGCATGAGTAATTTTAGTCTACCCTGAAATTCAAAGGTAGCATTGTAGAAAGGGATAGAGTATGGACTTTGGAGTTAGAGAGATCTAGATCTGATTCTGACTCTGGTACTTTCTAGCTATGTATCTGTAGGAAAGCTATTTAGTATTTCTCGTCTCAAGCAACTCCCTACAAGTTTGCTCCTAAGTTTTAGACTTTTGTGATTTAGGATGACATTCTAAAGCTGAGGACATGAGAGATCCCTCAGCACTTATTTGTTTTTTTATGTTAAACTAAACCATCATCCATTTGGTTTTCAAGGATCTCATTACACAGCCATTTTATTCAGACCTCTACTATGTTTTTGAATTGCTTCAAGGCTAGAATAGAATATCATTGGGTTCTATGATATTATTGGTGAGGGGAACTCTCTGGTGAGCAACATTTTTCCCTCAGTGGAGGTCAACAGCTTTGCAGCCACTCACAGTATGAGAGAGATGGCCAGAGCATGGAGAGGTTCAATAAATTGCCCAAAGTGCATCTTTGACTCATATCTTTCAGGCTCACAGGCCAGGTTGTTTCTCCATTGAAACACAACAATCATAATAGTAGCCAATATAAAAAACTGATACTTATATAGCACTTCTAAAATATTAAAGCACTTTCTCTAGATTATCATATAAAACTGTATGGGACATACCCTGGTTGTAATGATACTGATTTTACAATTGTGGAAACTGAGGTCCAGGAAGGTTAAGATCCCAAGTCATAAAGCTCAGAAATGCTTGAAATGGAATTGAATCCAATCCTCACTCTAAGTGCATTGTTTTTCTGAAGCCATACTGCTTCCATCCATGTTGGTAAAACAGTTGTACCATTTGTATTGCTGGAAATCTAGACCAAGAAAAAAGCAGAGTGTAGATTTCACTAATCTCCAATTATTTAGCCTAAAATAACGGAATCAGGCAGAAGCCTGCCACCCTAACACAGTATTCCTGGATATTTTTCTTCTTCTTATGTCTTTCCTGGTCCCCTGGGGTGTTGGGTTGAGGTGGTGGGTTATGTCTGGACATTCACTCATCTACCTAAAAGCATCTGTGTCCCACCCCACTCCTCTCATTACCCTAAGCTCTCAGAAGTAGTTTGGCAGAGGGATAGGTTTCCTGCAACTGCATCAAAGATAAGTGCAGATTTATTCATTATTATTTAAATTTGCATTCAAGATAATGCAAAACTAGTTAATGAGCCTACATTGGTCAACTACTGCTCATAATAGGACCATAGCATCCCGATGCTAATGTGTATAAGGGAAAAGTGAAAAATTCCATAAAATCACTCACAGTTTTCCAAATCTCCATAGATCTGAACACAAGTTTTCATGTTCAGGTTTAGTCAAGTCAACAAACATTTCTTAAATAAGAAGGTTTTTTTTTCTTCTTCTTCCCCCTGTTTATCTTTTTATGCCTCTCTTGAGAGCTATATTTGAAGATAAGATTTTCTGTTGAGTTGTGGTCTTTTCATCAAGAAGGTCTGGAAATCCCTTATTTCGAATGTCCATCTCCTTGCCTGAAAGATTATGCTCGGTTTTGCTGGGTAATTTGATCCTTGGTTGTAGTTCAATTTCCTTCGTCTTATAGAATATCATATTCCAATCCCTCAAATCTCTTAATGTTGAAGCTGTAAGGTCTTGTGTGATCCGGACTGTAGTTCTTTGATATTTGAATTGTTTCTTTCTTACTGCTTGCAGTATTTTCTCCTTGACCTAATAGGTCTGGAATTTGGCAAGAATATTCCTTAGTGTTTTCAATTTGGAATTTCTTTCAGTAGATGTTCAGTGGATTTTTTCAATGACTGTTTTGAGCTCTGGATCTTGGACCTCAGGGCAGTTTTCTTTGATGATTTCTTGGAAGATACTGTTCAGGATCTTTTATTTTGTTCATGGCTTTCAGGTAGACTAATTATTCTTAGATTTTTCTCTCTTGGATCTATTTTCCAAGTCAGTTGTTTTTCCAATGAGATATTTTATGTTTTCTTCTATTTTTTTATTCTTTAGATTTCATTTGACTGATTTTTGATGCCTCATAGAGTAATTAGCCTTTACTTGCCCAATTCTAATTTTTAATGAAGTGTTTTCTCCAGTTAGGTTTTGCACCTCCTTATCCTTTTGGCCAATTTTGCTTTTTAAGGAACTGACTATATTTTTAAAATCATTGATCAATTTTTCTTCTACCCCTCTAAAATGTGGCTTCTAAAATTCTTCTTGAGTTCTTCCAATAATGCTCTTTGTGCTTGAGACTAGCTCATATTTCCTTTTGAGGTTTCAGAGGTGGGTATAATATCAATGTTGTCTTTTTATGAAATTGTATTTTGATCTTCTCTGTCCCCATAATAAGGTTCTATGGTCTTTGCTTTTCTAATTTGATTCTTGCCCATGGTGATTGCCTTTTTTTCCTGGCTTTTAAAGTGGATCTCTGCTTCTGGGGCACAGGGGGCTCTTTCCCACATTTCTTGCACTGGGAGGTAGAGGTGAGATTATTGGCTTTATATGCTATGGCCTCTGTTTCTTTCAGCTAGAAGCTATATAATGCTATAGTTTGCCTGGTGCTGAATTGGTTGGTAAGTGCCAAGGTCAAGGCCAGGTAAGGATTGAGTTTCTCTGGGGTAACCCTGAAGCTCATGGTGTGAGGTGTGAAGGAGGGGTGGTCTGGCCCCTGGAGGTCTTCTCCTACCCTAGGGTTTCTCTAGAGCATAGGCAGGCTCAGAGGCTTCTGTGCTTCCCCTTCTGTGCTGGTATCTGCTCAATTCCCCTGGCTGTGCTAAGTCATGTCTCAGTTCCTGATGTTTGTGCTTATTGGCACAGGATCTCATGCTGGCCCACTGCGATGGGGCTTGCTGGAACATTTCTAGTCTTATATTGGTCTTCTTTGGCCACAGCAAGAGGGACCCTTTACATCAATCTCCCCAGGATTCTGAGCTAAAAGACTACTACATTCCTTCTGATGGATCCACTGTTCCTGGATTTTTCCTGGGGGAATATTCTCTAGGTTTTTTGAGGTCAAAAAGGGAGGGTGAGAGCACTTAGAGTTCACTCTGCCATCTTGTCTCTGCCTCCCAATAAGCATTTCTCAAGGGCTTACTGTTACCAACCACTGAGAATTAAAAGAAAAGCCAAAACAGTCCTGAACCTCCAGAGCTCATGATCATGAGTTTGTTAGATATTGGATGACAATATGCAAGCAACTATGTATAGACATATTATATACAGAATAAATAGGAGATAAACTCAAAGGGAAGGCATTAATATTAAATGGACTCAGGAAGTAAAGTGGTAATTTTAACTGGTACTTGAAGAAAGCCAAGAAACTCAGAAGGCAAAGATGAAATGGGAGAAAATCCCAGGCATAGAGAAAAGCTAGAAAACAATGTCTTGTGTTGAGCGATGAAGATTCAAGTGTAAAGAAAGGCAAGGAGTCAGAGTCAGTGAACCAAAGATCAAATGTTGGGGAGAAAGGTCTAAGAAGCCTGGCAATGGAGAAAGGGACCATGTTAGGAATGAATTTACAAGCCAAATACTCCATTTCATCTTGGTGGAAATAGTCACTGGGGGTCCCCAAGGCTCCTTTAGGTGTCCTATTAATAGCAACAATGTCTCTATTTCTCAGCTTCCTGATGTTCTCCTGAGTCCTTGAAATGAAGTGGATATGGCCAAAATTATCACAAAATCTGCATACAATTCCCCCCAAATACATTTGATTTCTGTATGTCCATGAGGATTTGTTCAACTTTTCTTGGAAGCCAGGGTAGAAGAAAAAGTTTAGTGGAAAAAGAAGAAGAAGAGGGAAAAGGAACAAGAAGGAGGAGGAGGAGGAGGAGGGAGAAGAAGAAGGTGGCGGCACACTTCAAGAAGAGAGGGGATACGCTTTGGCAAAATGTTTTATTTTTCATACAAACACACACGTGCACTCATATATACCTATTTATTTATACACACACACACAATCACACACACACACGTGTAATATATATGTACATATATGTATATGTGTGCTTGTGCGTGTGCATGTGTGTGTGTAGAAAATGAATTTTAAAAACAACACAGGACCAAAACCTGAGTAGATATCAAAGATGAATTGTTAATGAAAGCCCCCTGCCTAGAGCAGGCAGGCTTCCACAAAGAAATTTTTACAAGTCACACAGTTAGCTAAGATATGTTGAGAATATGAGATCTTGTTTCTTTGTTGTTGTTAATGAATAAGCTTCTGATTCAGTGATATGAAACAAATATTTGTCAGCTCTCCTCTAAAACAGGTTCAGAGTTTATAAGAATCCTTGATAACTGTAATATTGATCCATAGTCTTCTGATTATAGATCTCAAGAGACTGAGAATCATGAAAGGTATTGCTTAGTGTCATGGAGTTTGACCTAATAACTTCCCAGGAAATGAAAGTGAGATTCCCTAATGATGATCAGATTCTTTAGAAATTCTTAGTCATGGATAAGATTGTGCTTAAGGGATCGAACCCTACGAATTGCAAAGGTTCTTTTTTATGTGTAATTATTTATTTATACATTTACTTATTTTTAGTTTGCAATGTTCATTTCTTTTTAAAATTTTAATGTTTATTTATTTTTTAGTTTTCCTTTGCACAAAATTTTGAGTTCCAAGTTTTCTCCCCATCTCTCCCCTCCCTCCACCCCATAACATTGCATTCTAATTACCTTTTCCCTCAAAATGCGCTCCCTTCTATCACACCCCTCCCTTCCCTTATCCCCATCTTCTCTCTTTTCTTGTAGGGCAAGATAGATTTCTATACCCCATTACCTGTATTTCTTATTTCCCAGTTGTATGCAAAAACAGTTCTCAATGTTCGTTCCTAATACTTTGAGTTCCAACATCTCTCCCTTCCTCCCTCCCCACCCATCCCCACTGAGAAGGAAAGTAATGAAATATGGGCTATATATGTGAAGTTTTGCAAAAGACTTTCATAATAGTCATGTTGTGTAAGACTAATTATATTTCCTTCCATCCTATCCTGCCCCTCATTTCTTCTATTCTCTCTTTTAGCCTTGTCCCTCCCCAAAAGTGTTTACTTCTAATTACTCCCTCCCTCTATTTGCCCTCCCTTCTATCATCTCCCCCACCCTGCTTATCCCCTTCTCCCCTACTTTCCTGTAGTGTAAGATAGGTTTTCATACCAAATTGAGTGAGCCTGTTATTCCCTCCTTAAGCCAAATATGATGAAAGTAAGCTTCATTTTTTCCCTCTCACCTCTTCCCTTTTCTCCTCCATTGAAAAGGCTTTTTCTTCTATCTTTTAGGAGAGATAATTTGCCCCATTCCATTTCTCCCTTTCTTCTCCCAATATATTCCTCTCTCACTCCTTAATTTTATTTTATTTTTTAATTATCATCCCTCCTTCAACTCACCCTGTGCTTATATCTATATATGTGTGTGTAGGTGTGTGTAGTTATGTGTGTGTGTATGATCCCTCCAACTACTCAAATAGTGAAAAAAATCTTGAGTTACAAATATTATCTTTCCAATTAGGAATGTAAATAGTTCAACTTTAGAAAGTCCCTTATGATTTTTCTTTCCTGCTTACCTTTTCATACTTCTCTTGATTCTTCTGTTTGAAAGTCACATTTTCTATTCAGTACTGGTCTTTTTATCAAGAATGCTTGAAAGTTCTCCATATTATTGAATAATTATTTTTTTCCCTGAAGTATTATACTCAGTTTTGCTGGGTAGGTGATTCTTGGTTTTAATCCTAGTTCCTTTGACTTCTGGAATATCATATTCCAAGCCCTTAGATCTCTTAATGTAGAAGCTGCTAGATCTTGTGTTATTCTGATGGTATTTTCACAATACTCAAATTGTTTCTTTCTAGCTGCTTGCAGTATTTTCTCCTTGACCTGGGAATTTGGCTACAGTATTCCTAAAAGTTTCTCTTTTCAGGTCTCTTTCAGGAGGTGATTGATGCATTCTTTCAATATTTATTTTGCCCTCTTGTTCTAGAATATCAGTACAGTTTTCCTTGATAATTTCATGAAAGATGATGACTAGGTTCTTTTTTTGATCATGGTTTTCAGGTAGGTAGTCCCATAATTTTTAAATTGTCTCTCCTGAATCTATTTTCCAGGTCAGTTGTTTTTTTTCCACTGAGATATTTCATATTATCTCCTATTTTTTCATTCTTTTGGTTTTGTTTTATAATTTTTTTGGTTTCTCATAAAGTCATTAGCTTCTATCTGCTCCATTCTAATTTTTAAGGAACTATTTTCTTCAGTGAGTTTTTTAACCTTCTTTTCCATTTGGCTAATTCTCCTTCTTAAAGCATTTTTCTCCTCATTGGCTTTTTAGACCTCTTTTGCCAATTGAGTTAGTCTATTTTTCGAGGTGTTATCTTCTTCAGCATATTTTGGGTCTCCTTTAGCAAGCTATTGACTCACTTTTCATGATTCTCTTGCATTGCTCTCATTCCTTTCCCCAATTTTTCCTCCACTTCTCTTATCTAATTTTCAAAATCCTTTTTGAGCTCTTCCATGGCCTGAACCAATTGTGTATTTATTTTGGACATTTTGGATGCAAAAGCCTTGATTTTCTCTGATGGTATGCATTGTTCTTCCTCATCTAATAGGATGGAAGAAAATACCTGTTCACCAAGAAAGTAACCTCCAATAGTCTTATTTTTTCTTTTTTGGGGGCATTTTCCCAGCCAATTACTTGTCCTTTGAGTCCTTTATCAAGAGCAGGATATACTCTGGGTACATGTAAGTTCTCACTTCCTCTAAAGTGACATAATCAAGGCAGAGGAATTGCTCTGTGCCCTGGTTTAGGAGAAGCCAAAAACTTTTTTGTCCAGAATCTGCAAAGGTTCTTAATGCTGTCCTTGACCACTCCAAAGCTATAGCCTTGATGAATCACACAGTTTACAAAAATGGGAGAATGGATATCAGTTAGGGCAATATATTGTTAAACACATATCCTATAGTATTATTCCCCTGCTATGTCTATGTAGGACAGGTCAGAACAGATGTTGCATGAACTGGGCTCAGAATAAAATAGAACAGGATGGATTTCATATGGAAAACTGCCCAGGGATTTCAGTGATGCCAAAAGCCTCCTTGGCATTGTGTGGAGAATTGTTTTGGTCCATACATGTTCAACAATGTAGGGCACTCCATGTGAAAAAAATCCCTTTGCCAATAGAGATCTTTAACATTTCTGCAAGTAATAATCTTAAATAGTTGTTCAGGTTACTGAAGCAGACAAGGAATCCAGGTGATCTTCACTCCACGGCCAATTCTCTGTCTATGAAATCTACTGCCCACTACCTCTCACTCTAAGAGAGAGAGAAAGACATGACAGAGAGATAGATAGATAGATAGATAGATAGATAGATAGATAGATAGATAGAGAGAGAGAGACAGACAGACAGACATACAGAGATAACTATTTTCTCTGTAATTCTAGGGGTTGAGAGACTTTACCACATTGACTGCCCAAGGGGTCCATCACACACACACACACACACGCACACTCACACGCACACTCATACACACATACATTATTGAAGAAGCTTTGACTTAGAGGAAAACAATTGCACTTGTGTTTGGTCAATTCCATAATAGTAGATGATTGTTAGGACACTGTAAACAAGTGTGCCAAATGATTTGAGCATGGCTTGGTTGTGACCTGTCAATAGAGAGAATCCCCACATAGATGAGTTCATGAATCCCTTTTAAATAGGAGGCAGAACAACAGTAGTTTTCAAATTTGACTTCTTAAGTTTCCTCGATGAGCCTTTGCTTTTTTATCTGTAAAATAAAGATGTTTGCAATTGAACATGTCGCCTCTCCATATTTCTGGGAGGAATGTGCTTTTTTCAGCTGAAATCGTTATCTGAATGTGACTGACCACTGCTGATGCTGGTACTATGATTATGATTGTTGTCATTTGTAATTACTACATAGAAAGCACTTAAGATCTTTCATTAATTTTTCATTTATTCCTTCCCTCATTCATTTGTGTATCTAATTACACTTTAGATTCAAATATCGCATGTTCTGGAAACCTGGGCTCCAGCTTGCTGATAACATGGCTGTCTCACCCCTGATTTGAATGGGTTTTGAACCACCTTCCCTCCCTTGGCTTGTCTGAATTTCTGTTTCTAATTGGGGGAGGACCTAGAATGAGAAGGAACCTTGGAGGTCACCTAGTCAAGCACGTCCTTTTACAGATGACCAGGATTGGGGGCTAGATAGGGGTGCAAGAGTTGACTGCCTGTGTGGGATTGGTCCAATCAGGCGATGACAACTCAAAAAATCATTGAGTCACTATGCCTATGGTGATTCCAAGGGATTCCCCAAAGATCGAAGAGTTTTTAAGCATCAGAGGTACAAGCAGCTGGCAGGTTCACCTAGCCAAGCCTGTTCTTCTCCAAATGCCCACAGATCTCAGCAAACTACTTTGACATTCACTGATGATGTTGGTTTGTCTTGGGGGAATTCCCTCTTCTCTCCCTTCCCCTAACCTTTTCCATCTGAATCTCATCAGATTTCTAAAAGTTGTCACTTTCAGAATCACAATTTATGGATACATGAATTCTAATAACAATTAAGAATGAGGACCTCCCTTCTCTCATTATCTTTCCTAGCTTTCCCCAGAGGAAACAAACATGCCTGTTTTTATGTCAGGAGTCTTGTATTTCAAGTCTCTACTGATTACATGATATTTTAGAGAAATTCTCTGGAAACAGTGTCAAGAGGGTGTTAACGGAAAAGTCTGTTTTGTTTGGACAGCTTCTTTCCTTTAATGCTGAACTTTCCACCAATTTTTAATGTTTAGCCATTCATTTGCTGATTGTAATAGCCTTCTTGGCTTCCTATTGGCCTGAAAATTTCCCTAGAAATACACATTGTTGAAGAGTAATGTTGAGGAGAACAAGAAGGCAGATTGATTTGGACAAGTGTTTTCCTTGAGCCAGCTCCTCTGGTATGGAGAGGTTTACAAGTTGCAGTTGGCTTTCTCCTTGAGCAAAGCAGAAGATTTCAAATCCAAATTTACTAAAGCTTTTCATAAATAACTGGCTTTTTCTCTGCAAGAAGACCATAGTGATGAATTTTATTCACATGTATAGTCCGGGGGTGAGGAACCTGTCACCTTGAGGCCACATGTGGCCCTCTAGGTCCTTAAATGCATCTCTTTGACTGAATCCAAACAGACCTCACTTGAGGACCTGGGAGGGCCACATATGGCCTGTAGGCCACAGGCTCCCCAACCCTGAACCCAGTACCCAGTGCCCCAGCTCTCTCTATATGAAGTTCATTCAAGGGTGACCTCCCCCCCAAAAAGTGAAAAGTCTTTGGTTACTATGTCTATACCAATAATTGACTCTGGAAGAATCTTCAAAATATCCTGATTTTGGTCTAGATAGATGTAAATAAAAGAGTTTTCTATAGCCACATAGGTACTCAAGATAATGCTTCTTCTGTTGGGTACAGGAAAGCATTGATATAAGATCATAGAATACTGAGCAAGAAAGGGTCAATGCAGCATCCTATCTGATCACCTCAGTTTTAAGATTAAGAAACTTAGACCCAAAGAAGGAATGGGATTGGCCCAATATCACATGACTAGAATGTAGCAAACCCAGAATTAGAACCTCAGGTCCTCTGATTTCAGACTCAGGGTACATTTGTTTATTTTTCCCCCAAAAAAATAACAACATACTTCCAAATCCCCAATTCCTATATCCCCACTCAATTTCTCCCAGTCTTTCATCCTCCTTTCCATAGTCTCCCTAACTCCCTTCTATATCCCAGCCCTCTAGTTTACCTTCCCTGCCTTTTCCCTCTTTCCTTTCTACTTCCTTCCCTCTTTGGCCTCTTTCTTCCTGGATCCCTTATTCTCAATTTTAGTCGATTCTTTCTTCTTTTCCTGCATCCCCACATCCTTGCCCAGGCCCTACATTGTCTTCTATCTGCTACAGAGGCTTTTGAGTTCAACAGTACTGACTGTGGGGAGAGGGGAGATCACATACTGTTTATCCTGCTTTAAAATAAAGTCAAGTACTAGAATTGTCCATTGTAGATAAGGATTAGAGAAATTGGAAACATCAAACATTCTGCTCCTTTGCCAGCATTGTTCTCTTGAGTCAAGTGCATTGACATTAGCAGTTCCTCAAACCAAAACACCACGGTTTCTTTCTAGTTTTTTTTTCTTAAAATGGATTTAAAAAGCAAGTATTTTTGACTGTGTTCAAAGGCTTAATAATTGCAACAAAGGCTTTGTGCAGTAAAGGATTCTAAAAGACGAACAGTTTCTAAATGGTGACTTTCTCTGTTTCCCACAAGACTTATTTTTTTTTAAGACACACCTTCTTATTTCCCAAAAGAAGGCCTCTGATGGGCTTTGGGAGCACTCAGGAATGATTCACAAAGAGTCACTAGATGCTTTGGGTGAATGCCCAGAGCATGCTGCTCTTCCTTGGGTTGGGCATCAGACATCAGATCTATCAGTAGGCAGGAATTCATTGAAAGGCTACTGGGCTTAAGCTTCATGGGGGATACAGGATAAGGCATGGTGTCTGCCCTCCAGAAATGCACAGTACAGTTGGAGAGGCATGTGAAACAATTAAAAAACAATGCAAGATAATAGATTAAGTATATAATTGAGGGTTAACCTCAATGACTGACTACAAATGGAATGAGTAACTCATGTGCACAAGGGATCAGACTTCTGCTTGGCCCCAGAGGGTAAAACAGGCATCAATGAGGGAAATTTACAAGGAGCCAAAATTTTGAGCTCAAGCAAGAATTTCCTAATAATTCATATCCAAAGGCTAACAAGGGACTGCCTTAGGAGGGACTGGGCAAAGAGAGGCCTAGCTTGAGAAAGATTCCAGTTCAGGCACATATTGAGTTACAGGGTCACTTCCAACTCCTTTCTTTGAAAAACATGCTATAAGACTTCTGGAGATTAGGGTAAATTAAATTGGACAAATATGGATTCATTTATTTGTTCTTCCTTATACAATGTAATATTTTTGAGTTCAGGGGCTGTTTCATTTTTGGCTCTATATTATTCCCTGTGCTGAGGACAGTGCCTTTCCCATAGTAAGTACTTAATACACTTTTCTTGAGTATTTTATTAGTAAAGGTTAAGAGACAATTGGAATGATGGATGAGAAGACAGAATAAGAAGGTCAAAGCAAAGCTTGTATTTTGATGGAGTGGGTTTGGAGAACATTTGTAGGCATATGGGAAGATGTCAGTGGAACGGAAGGCATTAAAGATGTATGAGAGGAAGATGATGACTTTAGGGTGTCTTGAAAGAAGCAGGTGTGAAAGGGAGAAAGGAAGTATCTAGAGTGGTTAGGCGTAGTCAGTTTTCAGGGGGCACCATTATTGTTCTGTAACCAGGGGAAGGAGGAAAGATCACAATAATGCCAAGGAGTTTGAGAAGTGAAGGCAGGGAGCTGAGGGAACCCATTTCTGATATTTGATTCACATCCCCTAGATTTTCTTCTTGAAGAGATGGATCAGCTTGGTCCCTTGTGATAGACATTATTAGCTTCCAAACCAATATTTACTCTGAGCACACAAACACACGCACACGCACACACACACACAGGCACACACACACATACACTGAGTTGTCTGTTTCAAGAATGACAACACCCTTATAAAACTTTTAAAAATATTATATCGTGTGTGTGTGAGTGTGTGTGTGTGTGTGTGTACTCACATACATATATAAAAGTAGATTATTATATGTGCTGATAGGTAGCAAGTAAGATAGGTAGGAATTGAACCTGTGATGTCATTGATCTATAGAACACTGTCAAGGAGGGAGCTCCCATTAACGTAGGATGGCAACCTCTTTGCAACTTGCACTTTAAGAGAATAGCCTAGAACCAAGAGATTGAGCAACTTGTCCAGTATCAGCTAGTTGGTAAATCAGCATTTATTAAGCACCTACTGTGTGCCAGGCACCATACTAAGCATTCTACAGATTTATCTAATCTGATCCTCCTGATTACCTTGGGAAGTAGGGACTCTTATTATCCCTATTTTATAAGTGAAGAAATTGAGATTGACAGAGCCAGGGTCACATAGCTAGCAAATAATCTGAGGCTTGATTTGAACTCAGGTCTCTCCCAACTCCATGTCCATACCTTATTCACTGTGTCACCCAGTCACTCCCGATAGAGGAAGAAGAGATCCCTTAGGATCTTAAAGGTTGCCTATGACAGCATCACCCCCTATTGTGTGATTCCCTTGTGAACCCTATGTTATTCTGGAAGAATGAGTCATGGATCATGAAGCACAGCCTTGTTACTTGCTGCTATCTGTTTGATGACCCCAAGCAATCACCAATATGTTAGAGAATTCTGAATTCTCAGAGTTGGATGTAACCTCAGAAGTCATTTAGACTATCTAACCCATATCTGAAAAATTACCCTTCACTGAATTTCCAAACACTTGTGGTATACTGAGCTAGCCAATTACATTGCCTCTTACCTCTAACTGTTGAGAAGTTTTTCTTATTATTAAGCCTGAGTCCACCTCTCCACAATTTTGAACCTAGGTCCCTTGATCTGCTTTCTTTCAGTAAGTAGAATAAGAGTTATTACTCTTCTGTATGATCACCCTTCAAATACTTGAATGATACTATCATATGTCATATAAATTTTCTCTTTTTCCAGGAAAAAAACAAAACTTCCCCAGTTCCTTCAGCTAATCCATGAGAAAATCCTAGTCCTCTTCCCATGTGGTTTGTTTTTTCAGAATGCTGTCTGGCTTGTCAAAGTCTCTCCTAAAACAGCCACCAAAATTGAACACGAGAATGCTTTCAGGTTAGACCTTCAGGTTAACGGAGGCTTCAGTCATATTAGTGACAACTCAGCACTGGGACTTGTTCCAGAGGCTTCCAATCAGCACTCCAATAGCCCAGTAATTACATTCTAGGCTTCATTATTTCAGATCTTCACTTCCATCATGTGATTCATTGTCTGAAAATAATACAGCAACCAGGTGACTGTGTTTCCAACTTGGCTTGGCTTGTAACTTCGACAGCGTAGGATCTTCGATAATGAAGATAGAAGGACAAAAGATCACTTCATGGATCATCATTCAGGGCTTGAATCACTAAGAGCATGCAAATTCAAGAAAACTGCTTTCTGAGTGAGGAAAATTATGCTAGTACATCCTCACTGGAACTCCCTGTCTTTTGTCTCTCACCTCTCCAACTCTATCCTCTACACAGCAGATAAACACATAGTCCCTATGTAATTGGAAAGCTCTAGGCTTCAAGCTAGAAGCACCTGGGCTTGAATTCCACCTCTGATCCTTTTCCAGTTCTGTCCTTCTGAGTCTCCTTTTGTTCATCTGTAAGGCTTACATTAGAAGATGGATAGAGCTATGTAGAAGATACCTGCTCTTAAAATTGAAATAAAAACAGAAGCTAACTTTCTTATATCACAAAGATATTGTGAGGATGAAAGAAATGTGCATGGAATCACTTTGTTAAGTACATAGACATGTGGTTTGGAGTCTCAGAGCCCTAAGTTTGAATTCTACCTCAAACGATTATTGACTGTATTCCTGAGCAAGTCATTTAATCTCTATAATCCTCAGTTTCCTCGTCTGTAAAATGAACACAATAGTATCTACCTCACAATGTTATGTAAGGTTTTTTTGCAGTAATAATTGTAAACTGTTGTTAGGTTCTTTAAAAAAATGTAAGGTCAAGGCTAAATCAGCAGATCTTTTTCTTCCTTTCCTGCAAAATGATGGCATTGGTGTAGATGATCTCATAAGTTTTTTCTAGTTCTAAAATTATGTTATTCTGGGGATTTTCCCAATTATTATATATTTATTAAAAATGGAAAAAAGGGGTAAAAGGAAAATTTTTCCTTACCAGAAAATTGGTGATCCAGTGATTTTCCACTTAAATCTCTCAGTGGCATGAGGGTCCTCTAATCGTTCTCATATTGTTCTACATCAGTTCCGCCATCTTCTGCAGAGCTCCATCTGTCTTCCATCCAAGTTTCAAAGCCATTGGCTTGCTTAGCACAATGCTGCTAATGATAAGGTGGAGGGCTGTGGGTAGGGGCTGAAGGAGCTGGATGGTGATGTCATGGGCCTCTGGGTATGTTATCTGCAATGAGAATAAATGACTGGTCCTGCGTGCAGGCAAGAAGTGGCCTATGCACCAGCTGCCCTGGGCTGGGCTCCATTTTCAGGCCTTAAATTTAGATCAGAGGAAAAGCAGCAATCATCATATCCTTTAACTAGAATCAGCCAAACAGGATACAGGTAGCCACAAAATGTAGTCACTGCAAAGGGTAGCAGAATCACTTCAAAAAAGGTAATAATCGGTCAGTCTTGCTTTTTTTGCAACATGTAGTTAAATCTGTTTAAGTGTGGAGAAGCAAAAGAGAGGGCAGCTTGCTTCATAACCTCCTAAAATGGCACTATTAGACAAGTGTAGTACCAATGAGAAAGACAGAAACTCTGTGTCACGGAGCCTCCCCAGAGTCCTGGAGTTTGGCTCAGACACGTAGGCCAGGGTCTGATAAAGGGGATAAAGGAAGCCTTCTTGCCTTTTGATTGCTCCAACCTTCCCTCTGTGAGCTCATTAGATATTGTAAAGCACTAAGGTGGATATATTTAATTTTGCTCATAAACTGATTTCTTCAATTTGGGAGATTCCCTCTTCTGCATCATCAGAGAGATGGAGAATGGGAAAATGAACTGAGCAAGTCATAGGCCTTAAGTGAATGCTGTGTGTTCAACTGGCATCCAAGCAGTATCAACAAAGGTAGAGAAAGACCATCTATATTCAGGGTAGATTCCCCCCCCCCCCACCGCCATGAAAGACCGAGTGGACGACATGGACAAGATCCTAGAGGACGGATGGACTGTTATATTTGTCATTAACAGGAGGGGCCATCTTAAATTATAGATCCATCTAAGTATCAACGTATGAGACAGTCCCATGGCATGGACCTGAAGACAGGATTATGGTTAAGATCTCCCCAGAGATCTCTCCACTGTCCTCAACATCACCGTTGCTGTCATTATCATCCAAATCCCCATGATCTAGGTCACTGCTCAGTTGGCTCTGAGACTCCCTTCAGTGGGCATTTAAAGGATGAACTTTCATTCAGTGACAAATACAACAATCTGTAGAATATTAAATCTAAAGCTATATTCACAGATGGTAACTTGTCCTGGCACTGATTTGTTCTGAACCCTACTGAATAATATGAGAGCAAAATAATGATAAGAATGGGGAAATAAACAACAGTACAACTAGAATGAAAACACCATATTATATTAATTAAATATTAGCTCATCCTGTCAAGCCAGATAGCAAATGATTAACACTTCCTTATCAAAAAAGGAAGAAGATTAATAGGTGATAAGAAATAAACAACTAAAACCTACTAGAACAAGTAGACCTGGCTTTACAAAGTAACAATAAAAGTTGACATAGTTCTACACCACTGAGATTGTCAAACGTATCCAAAAATAGTTCATCTCTGGACAGAGTCTATGAAATATAAAATCCATCTGTGAACTCAAAGGACCCTCCATGAGCAACATCCATATAAACTCCACCAGCAATACATCCAGAAGTGTCAAATGAAGAGCTATAAGATGTCAATTGGTTTGGAGAAATAGAATGATATGACAGTGGTTTAGGAGCAGGTCATTACCACTAGAAATTAGACAATGGTTATCTTTAAGGAACCTACAATGATCATGTCAATATAAGTTATGCAATGAAATGGTGAAAAGAAGGCAATCCATCACTGCAGTTTGGAAAATTCAGTATCTATATACCTAGAAAGACAAACTCAGATGGCAAGCCGTACATCAGAGGTTAACAGATGCTACAAATACAAATCCTCCAATATCCTTGAGAATTCCACAAATAATATATACTAAAATGTTGCCAACAACTGCCCAGACATAGCATCTATCCATACAAAATTAAGAATTATGTTTCCTATTAGATATAGTCATGCTGAATATTATCTCCAAACTCTATGGAATTAAAAGCTTGAAAATATAGACTCAAGAGCAGAGGAAAACCCAAACACTATGGCAACAGAACAAGGTGTTTGTTGGTTCCCCTAGCCTCACTGATACTGCTTTTGCCCTAATCCATTAGGGCACACTGAATCTATTACAAAAACAGTGAACGATTTTATCTCCATTTGAAATAGTCTGTAAGGCATTAAATAGAAAAGTATTAATAATAAGGTCCTAGGGTCATTTCTGTCCGGACTTGGGTTCAGAGGATGTATGTTTGAATCCTGGTTCTTTTACTTACCAGGTATCTGACCAGGAGTGATTTACAGAACTTTACTGAAGCTTCCATATCTCTGACACATAGTGACCAGCCTAAATGATTTCTGAGGTCCCTTTCAGCCCTAAATCGAGGATCACCAAAGAACTGTGGAACTTTCTGCAGAACACAAGAGCTGTCAGGATAAAAAAGGAATGAGGGTATTAAAAGAGTTAGAAAAGTTCTTAGCATAGGAAAGGCAGGACTTTTGATATTTGAGTCCAAAGGTGGGGGTTTTGGAAGAAGGAATAAGTAGGAGAAATATTTGGATATCAGGAAAATAGCCAGAGAATACCACTCTATTTTTGCCAACATGGTATACAGGAGACTTGCCTCACTTATGATCTCAGCAGATATGAATGATTTTATAATTCAACGAACCAAAACAAGTGGGTCATCTCCAAACAATTCCCTTCTCTAAGAAGCTGGATGACCACTCCTTACATTTATTGGAGATAAGATCATTTGCCCAGCAAGAGACCAAATGTAGTTAGCTCCTTTCCAACTCTGGAATCTTGCCAGTCTGTGATCTGTGAAACCACCTTTGCTTTTAACCACATGAAAGTGTAGACACAAGACACTTAACTAACTACTAATCAACTAACCAACCGAATTAAATAAATAATTTAAATGCTTGAGTAACATAAACACACATACACACACGTGATGAACTAAAATTTCTATGAAATAGAGAAAGCTGAGGATAGTGGAAAGACAACTGAATTTGGAATTAGGTTTGAGTCATGTCTGGCACTTTTGTCCAGATGCCAGCAAACCAATTCAAGTCTCAGGTTCCTCACCTGGCAAAGAAACAGGCATAAGAATGTTACTAAGCCTACTTGGCAAACTGTGGGTAAAAAGCACTCTGTGTAGAGTAAAGTTCAATGTAAGTGCTGACTATTGCATCCTATCACCAATACAGAGGGAAATGTGACTTATGTTTTTTTCAAGGGCACACAAGGAGCTTGGACTCTTTGTATGTAGACACACACAAACATACAAATTGATTGTTTTCATAGAATTAACCAGTAAAACTTGGTTATTAATTTATTAGTGCATGGTTATTCAATTGATTTGAATATTAACACACAACATACAAACACACACACACACACACACACACACACACACACACTTGACTCCAGTCTAAAAGTTAAACAATTCTGGGCATAACAACATAATCTTATATCTAGAACAGCAAGCTCATGGAGTGATATGCAAACCTTAAAAAAAGTGGAGGTCTTCCTTGGACCCAGCATAGTCAAGGCACTGTGCCCATCATGGTATGTGCTCCAAAAGTGCCATGACCTCAAAAAGAAAAGTAGTCACTTTGTACTGGAAGAATCGTGAAGAAAATTGGTTTTTGGTGATAACAACCATCTTTTGGGTCATATTCAGAATGGCATTTAGCAGTTTAGAATGAAAGGCCATCAATCATTTCCTACCTTGCATATTCCCTGGAGATGAGAATCCTAATGCATAAGCTTCTCCTTGCCCTCTTTTAATGCTCACTGTTCTACAAAAAATCGTCCCTGATCCACCCTCCCTCCCCCCATTTAGTACCTTTAAATCTCTTTGTATTGATTGTACATGTGTGCATTTTCCATTTCCTTATAGGTACACATATTGTCTCTTTTCTGGAGTGCAATGGAGTTGAGAGAAGATTGCTTCTTGCCCATAATTATATCCCCACAACCTAGAGAGCACCTGGCTCACAGTAGGCACTTGACACATTCTTGTTGAGATGAATTGACTTAAATGAAACTGAATTGAAATGAATTCAAAGTGTGCCCCAAAATTCAGTGACAGAGAACCCAGTGGGTGTGAGAGAGCATCCATTTTCCTTGCATTCATGTTATTGGATTTTTAGTTTTAGCAGTTGACAAAACTCTGGTGTTATAGGTTGGAATTCGTTTATTTTTTCTTTATTTTTTCTGGTTTGTTGTTTTTGTTGCTTTTTGGAAAGATGAGGAAGTGTTTGATCAGTGACTGCTACAGAAAAATGTGTTTATCCCTGCCAATATGTCCCATGTGAAGAATGGATTTGAATTGGCCATTCCCCTCTTCTGTGATCATTCAGGTTTTTTGTTTATCTGCAGAGTGAGGTTCCTATTTCTATTCTGTGGTTTGACCACTATATTTTTTCTTGTCCTGGTCCAGGATTACGCTTTATGACTACCAGGCTATGTGCAGAACCAACAAGGAGAGTAGTGACCGGGCCCACAATTTATTAGACGTAAGTAGCCTCACAGTTGAGTTCCCTTGCAGAAATTATTTTTCACCCCTGTCTTTGCCTTGTGTCTGTCTCCATCTCTGTGGGTTTCTTCTGTTATCATAATAAGATGCCCATTATGGATTTTGTGTAAATATATTATTTTTGCTTGATAAACAGCCGTTTCCCCATGAAAATGGTTTTTTTTTTTTAAACTGATGCAGAAACAAAGTGACTAGACGGAAGGAAGGAAGATTCAAGTGACTAATAATGTCTTTCTGAAGATAAAATCAATCACAAAGTTTTGGGGTTCTGTCATTTGGAGGCATATAAAAGGGAGTTTCATTTCCTTTCACAGAAATTAGGCTGCAATCTGGCTTCTGGTCTCTAATTTAATTAACATTTGTATCAAAGAACACTTTCCAACTGCCCAGAAGCTCAGTAACTACCCTTTGGCCATTCCTAGGGGTAATTAATGCCCCAGTTAAGGTACAAAGAGACACCCATCAATTAACTCCTGTCCCTCTCCCTTGGAGTAAAATACAGAATGTGAAAAGTGCAAATGGTACGGTTTGGACCACACAAACATGCCATCTGTATGTGTATATACATACACAAATAGGTAGGCATGAATTGCCTAAGATTAAAACAAGTCAAGAGTAGAGTCTGCCTAAAATAGCTCAGTAGAGACATTAAATACATATAGAGCAATTAAAAAAAAAACCCAACAAACATGTTTCCTTTTTCCATTAGAGCATAGACTGTATATAACAGACATCACAGTTAAGGCTGTTGTTTTCATACCAAAGATGTCACACAGCGAGGGTGAAAGAAACAAACCAAAATGATACACAACAATTATTTTTTATCAGTTGGTGTGTTTCTAAGGAACATCTGATACTTAGAAAAACTCAAAGTTCCTTCTCTCTTGTCCTTCTGAATCCAGCTTTTATCTATCTACCGTGGGACTATTTGCTGAATTAAAACAATCACCACCACAAAAACAGTTCCTGAAGTGCTCTTTCCTGATCAGGCTTAAAAACGCAAAGGCTTTTAAATAGTGATATGCATTTTAATTGTTTAATCCCGTATTTACACAATCCCATCCCCTGCCCATAGATTGAACCGCAACTTCTTAGGGATTTTTGTGAGCTCAGTTTTCCATGGGTCTGAACACGAGCTGCCTGAGAGCCTGCCCTTATCGCCCTGACCTCGTTATTTATTCACTGTTCATGCCACTGAGACCTACTAAAAATGGCCTTGCACGGTCTGACTGGTCAAAGATAGAGCATTTCTCCATGGTCCGACCACTGAGACCTTGCTGAAAGATCAGATTATTTTTCAAGTTATAAAATAGAATGGCTAAATCACAGGGTTGGAAGGGTGCGTTTGGTTTCAAATAGCCCGTTACCAAAAGTTCAAATCCTGATCTGAACTGAATTTCTTAGGCCCAGACACTCTTGCCTGGTTAAAAATTTGGTTAAAAGTCTCTTTGAGGATCAAGGGAGATATCCACTTGTTCTCCGCTCTGGTTTGGTTTGATTTTTTTGGTAGTTGAGCTAACAAGATTTCAAATCAGCTTGTTATTCTCAGCTTTCCCCTTCTAGCCCACAATAGAAAGAGGGAGAAAGTAGAAAATGAAAAGTTTCAAGAACAGACAATCTGGAATTTATTTTTACTTTGTTAGGTATTAGACAGCTCTCCAATTTTTGGGTTGATATACGTAAATAAAAGGCTAAAAATTTGCCGAACACATACGCTAAACAATGGTTAAATCTGAAACAGGATTTCAGTTTCACCAATCCACAAGTGTAGCCCTAAAAGATTCAGACTTCTTTTCTTGGTTGCAGTCTTTTAAACCCACCCCTGGCAGATGCTGTCCCGTCATTTTTCCGGAGGCCTCCACACAGCTCACATATCTGTCATGCCTAGGCACAAAGGCCTAAGTGAAAGAGAGAGTCCATATTTTCCAGAAATCAGGAAATTGAATTATGCACATAGGAAATATCACAAAATAAACAGTCAACTTCTTCTTCTTCTTTTTTTTTTTAAATTAAAGCAGTTGGAAATAAAGACCAGAATGTCTTTTCCTTCCTCTCCCCCTCCCCTTCCTTTATGGAATGAAGAGATTTTCTTCCTGGATAAAATCTCTTGTTTGCATGTTGACCACTTAAAACAAAACAGTACAAAAAGAAGTAACAAATGTGAGGAAAAAGCCCTAATCCTATCCCCCCATTCCCTCCAGCATAACTCATTAACTGCTGACAAATCAAACGCATATATCTTTCTTACATTTCAGTGAAAAGATAACTTTAAGTGAGAATTCCACATTTAATAATCTTTTCTGTGAGTCCTACTTTGTAACAAGTAATAAGAATTACAAGTCCTACATTAGGCTAGGAAATAGTAGCCCCTAGAGGTTAAAACTTTTAGAATCATTGGTTAGACTTCCTTCCCCTTATTTCCCCACTGGGCATAACCCTTGTATTGAATCCTGTTTATTTTCCTTGTAAATCACATTTCATGAGGGACCCATTTAAAAATGTCCAATGCCAGCTTGGGGACAGGGTATCTTCCTTTCTTCATCATTTAGATAAAGCTGATGTTATAATAGGATAGCCATCAGCCTGAAGGAAAAACATTGTCTTTGTGAAATGTTTTTTTCCCTTTACTATACTGGTTGTTTCTCTACAGCCTTATAATGCCTTCTTTGCTGCAGTTAAATGGATAATGACAGAACTGATCTTGTAAGTAAACCTTTGCTAAAGTTTTGTTTTGCTTTTCATGTGATCTTTGTCTTTGCTCTGTTATAAATTGACCAGGACAATATAAGAGGCCTTCTCTTGTTGAGTTTCCAGGACATGGTCTGTGCTCCTAAATCGCCACATTGGATGCCTTGGACAATCTCACCCATCTGAATGAATGATTGTAACTTGTATTAAGTGCCTCCTGGTCACTGCTTATGCCCTCCCCATGCTTTGTTTAGCTGTCTAACAGCTTGCCATCCACCAACCCAATTTATTTTTGTGGTTACAGTTACATTCCCCATGAATGTCTGGCTGTTTTGAATGCTGCATGGGTGGGCTCTGGGCCATAGGACCAACTGTCATGGTGATTCATTACACCACTTTGGATTGCTTAGCATGTACAGTCACGGGGCCTTTGAAATCATCTGCCAGAACCTAGGGGAGGGTCTCAGGTGTGATTTAATTGTTTACCCTGTCAAATACTAGTCATGTTTTCAATGTCAATTATTCATCAGTGACTTGAGTCAAACATAGAGTGGCACGAAGATGAAAGCCTGAGCTATTATAGAAAGACATTGGACATACTCCACAGGCAATGTATCACACAAAAAGGAAGGATTCTGTAGATTGACATGGAAGCAAGTCACTTCAACAGAAACAAACTGGGTTTCATTCCATGTGTGGTGGGTCTCCTCTCCCACAACCCCCAATCTTCAACCCTAGAGATTTAAGAGGGATTAATATGCTATGAAATTAATGAAATTTGTCTTCCATTTCCAACATTCAAAAAATTCTGATACTGTTTGTGAAATGGAGTGGGAAATCATGTTGTAAGCAGAAGACTGGGGTAAGGGTGGGTAGGGGAAATGACAAATGATACCAGAACTTAGAATGAAAGTGACTTGTTGGCGAGCAGCAGGGACAAGTATGAAAAAGAAATCAGAGAGACTTTCTGCTGTCCCTACTCATTTGAAAAGCCATTTGCTATGACTATTACTTGTGGGGGTGATGGTTTCGCATTACCTTGAAATGCTATTTTTCTTTGTATAATTGAGAAATCTTCGTTGTTCTAAAGCTGTCCCAAGGCATGTTTTCATGGGGAGAAGTTCATATGTTACATGCACACAGACCTTCACATTGGTAAGCCAGGCCTACCTGGCCTACATTGTTAAAACACGTTTTATTATTCTAGATTATAGACCAATGAAAAGAGAATAAAGTATTTTTTAACTCCTGTACTAAGACAAAAGGAATCCCTAAGTGCAAAGCCCTCTACTGGGGATTCAAAGTAGGCAGGATACTGAATAATTCCTCTAAATCCTATCTTTTCTGTCAAAGGGCTGTAGCCTCCTAGCAGGAGATCTTCCTGCTTAGGGCTGGTTCTTGATGAGGGAGCTATGACACAGGGATAGCTTGCTTTGGTGTTAATGGCAAAAACAACCTTTCACTCAAAAGATAAAGCCCAGTGAAAATACACCAATAACTAATCCAAATAAGCCAGGAGCTATGTCAATACCTCCAATTGGGGATTTGTTTTTATTTTCAATGGGGTGAATCAATCAGGGAGTATATCACTACTGCACTCCAGTGGTGGGTGGATGTCCCAGTAATGCTGAGCTTTCTCTTGGATTTTTTAGGTTTCTGGTGGAATTTAATTTGTGCGGTTGGTGGCACTCAGAAACCACAGCCAAGGGTAAGTAGATGATATGTTCTTTTCTATTTTATGACTTTTAAAAATTCATTTCTATTATTCAAATCTAAGCCCCACCATTCCATCGATGAAGGGAATTTCTGGAATGAAAATTTCCTACACGTATGCAGACTGACACTTCATTTGAAATTTAGAATGTTACAGTTGCCTAGGATACTTGAAAGGTTAAATAATTTGGCCGCAGTCACAGGACTTGTAAACCCTCGAGGGTAAGATTTGAACCCAAGCCTTCTTGACTCACCTAACACATGCTGTCTCTCATGGCCCCTTAAAAATCTCACTGGCAGTGACCCAGAGTTTCAATTCTTTGTTGGCTCACACAGGTGAGGATTCCCATGTGGAAAATGTCATTCTGAATATGCCTCAGCACACACCACAGTCATGTGCTTGGGAACTACCCTGCTGCACAGAGTTTGTCAAAACAATCTGGGATTCATGCCTTGGGAAGTTGCTCTGTAATTCTGACCCCAAGTCATGCTGAACTTTTGCAGATTATCGGGGTTTGATCCTTGGGAGCTAACAGAAGAAGTGCTAAGATCAATTTACGATCTCAAACGAATATTATGAATATTGTCTTATCCCTCAAACTAGGAATATTTTCATTATTTTAATCGTTTAAAAATCCTGTTCTTTCTTTTTTTATTAATTGTGTTCAAGTGTGATAATCTTATTTTAGGAGACCAGGAGATAAGCATGTTAGTCAAGGCAACCAGAACACCCTTGTCCAAGGAGCAGGTCAGAATAGAGTTGTATACCACAAGGAGATCAATTTATTATTTATTAACTATATTGCCTAGAAAAATTTCAATTGAGACACTGCTTTGTTAATGTAAGAAGCATCAAAAGGGAGGCAGTAGTAAACCTGAACTCAGAAGAGGGTTTGAATGCTAGCTCTGGGAATGGTTACCTATATATATTTGATATATTTAAGTCTTTGCATGGTTAAAGCTATGTGCAACTAAACATTACAGGCTACTATTAAAACTCCTTCCCATTCTGTTTTTTTTTCCCTCTTGCCATCAGCACACATATTTCCACGAAAAGCAGCCTGCGGCACTCTTTGATTTTGATAGTTCCAGTTGAAAGAGGTTTTTTGTTTGTTTGTTTGTTTATGTTTTATTTTCCCTTTTTCCTATGATATCAAGCCCCAATTTGCCTGCTTGGAACTGCTACCCATTAATGCCTCCTGACACTAATAAAAATTTTATTAAGCCTTTTGCAAAACTGTCCTTCAGGTATTTAAAGAGGGTTATCCTTTTCAATGCCTGTCTCTCCTCTTCTCTAGGTTGACCAGCCCCAGTTGTTTCTGTTAAGCATCGTATGAGATAATCTTTCACTATTCCAATTGCCCTCCTTATAACATCCTCCAACATTTTGATGTCCTTCATAAAATGTGGCACCCAGTTTCCAACTCTTCACGACCCTATGGACTATAACATACCAGACCCTTCTATCCTCCACTGTCTTTCAAAGCCTGTTCAAATTGATGCTCATTGTATCCATGACACTATCTATCCATCTCATTCTTTGCCATACCATTTTCCTTTTGTTTCCATTCTTTCCCAACATCAGGGTCTTGCCCAGTGCCTCCTGTCTTCTCATTTGTGGCCAAAGTATTTAATCTGCAGCTTCAGTATTTGACTTTCCAGTGAATAGTCTGAATTAATTTCTTTAAGTATTGACTGAGTTGATCTTTTTGCTGTCCGGGACTCTCAAAAGTTTTGTCCAGCATTACAATTGACAAGCACCGATTCTGTCATATTCACCTTTCTTATACTTTAACTGTCATAACCATGTGTAGCTACTGAAAAGAAAAAGATAATATTATACGGACCTTTGCCGGGAAGGTGATGTCTCTGCTGTTTCATACGCTGTCCGTATTTGCCAGACTTGTCCTTCCAAGGAGCAAACATCTTTCAATTTTGTGGCTGCAGTCATTGTCTCAGTGATCTTTGGGTGCAAGAATATAAAATCAGATACTGCTTTCATTTCTTCTTCCATTATTTGCCAGGAAGTGATGGCACAAGTGGTCAACATGTCAAGACTTGTTTTTTTAATGTTAAATTTTAAGCCAGTTTTTGCATTCTCCTTTTTCACCTTTATCGGAAAGCTTCTTAATTCTTCTTCATTTTCTGCCACCAGACTGATATTGCCTTCTTAGATGAGATTATTTATATTTCTCTCAGCAACCTTAATACCAGTTTTTGCTTAATCCAGCCTGGCATTTCACATGACGTACTCTAAATAAATAAGGTGATAATATACAGAATTGTTGTACTTCTTTTCCAGTCTTAGACCAATCAGCTGTTCCATCTTTGTTTCTAATTGTTGCTTCTTGACCTGCATTTGCCTTCCTCAGTAGTCAAGTAAGATGATCTGGTACTCCCATCTCTTTGAGGACTTGCCATATTTCACTGTGGTTTACACAGTGAAAAATTTTACTGTAGTAAACAAAGCAGAATTGGATTTCTCCCCCCTGGAACTCCATTGCTTTCTCCAAAATTCAGCAAATGTTGTCAATTTGGTCTCTACTTCCTCTGCCTCTTCAAAAACCAGCCTGTACTTCTGTGCATTCTCACTTGACATATTCTGCAAGCCTAACTCGTAGAATCTTAAGCATAACCTTGATATCATGTGAGATGCATGCAGTTGCTATGTAATTTGAATATTCTCTGGAATTGTCCTTCTTTAGGATTGAGACATAAGGTAATCTTTTCCAATCTAATGGCCACTGTTGATTTTTTTTCCCCTAAATTTGCTGGCGTATTGAGTGCCGCACTTTAACAACATCATCTTTCAGTATTTTAAATAGCTCATCCGGAATTCCATCACCTCCACTAACCTTATTGGCAGCAGTTTTTCCACTTTATTCCACTGTCCAGGATGTTGGCTCTGGATCAATAATCACATCATGGTGGTTATCAGTGATCTTTCTTATATAGTTCTTCTGTATTTTCTTCTGTATCTTCTTAGTCTCTTCTGCTTTTGTTAAGTCCATACCATTTTTGTCTTTTATCATGCCCATTTTTACATGAAACACCCCTTTGATATCTCTAATTTTCTTCATGAGACTTCTATTTATTTGCACTGTTTAAGAAACTTTTCTTAGCTCTCCTTCCTAGTCTCTGGAATTCTGTATTGAGTTGAGTATATTTTTCCATTTCTCCTTTCCCTTTCCTTCTTTCCTCAGCTGTTTCTAAAGCCTTTTAAAAGATGACCATTTAGCTTCCTTGCTCTTTGTTGGGGGATTTTTTTGTTTGTTTTTATTGCTGCCTCCTGGACAGTATTGTGAACCTCTCTATTTACCAGCCTGAATCCCCTAAATCTATTCATCATATCCATTTCACATCACCAGTGATGTTATTTAGGTCACATGTATATGGACTGGTGGTTTCCTTTCTTTCTTCAATTTAAGTCTGAATTTTATAATAAGAAGTTTATAGTCTGAGTCACACTCAGTTCCAGGTCTCATTTTACCTAACTGTATGGAACTTCTACACCTCTGTCTTCAAATATCTGGTGATGTCCATGCATCATCCTTTCACTTAAACACAACCAAATTGCTGGGAAGTTTAGTGAAGTGTATGGTTTGTTGAAATAAGAGTGTTTGCTATGACTAGGGAGCTATCTTGACAAAATCCTGCTTCATTTTGTACTCCAAGGACAAATTTTCCTGTTATTCTGATTCTCCTTTGTTTTCCTACTTTAACATTCAATCCCCTACAATGAGATAATGCCTCAGTACATCTTTTCTCACCCTTTTATTGACTATGAGGGCTACTCCATTTCATCTAAAGGTTTGCTGCTCACAGTAACATATGTAGTGATCATCTGAATTCAATTCACCCTTTCCTGTCCATTGACACCCAACATTGTCCATGTTAAATCTTTCCCTCTCCTATAAATAGATCTTAAATGCCAGGTTTCAGTGCAATGTTGATCTTTGCATCATTGGAGTTTCCTCTTGTTACTAGACACATCCACAGGTGAGCTTCCATTCAGTTTTGGCCCACCCACTTCATTCTTTATGTAGTTGTCCTCCACTATTCCCCAGTAATATATTGGATACCTGACCTGAGACACAACTTGACACCATCATCTGGTGTGAGATGTTTTACCATTTTAGTACTGTCCACAGGGTTTTCTTGGCAAAGATGCTGGATACTGGTTTGTGATTTTCTTCTCCAGAGAATCACCTTTTGTCACAACACACTATGACCTGTCCATCTTTGATACCCCTGAGCTAGCATGACAGGGCATCATCATGCAGGACGGGGTGATACTCAGACCAGTATATAACTCCTGAGATGTGATTTGAACGTGGGAGAGGGGACAGAAGGACTGATAATGCAGTACAGGAGACAGAGGACTGGGTTTAGAGTCAAAGGCCCTGACTTTGAATTCCAGTTGTGTTTAATAGAGGCAGCTAAGTATCAGAGAGGATAAAGTTCTGGGCCTCAAGTTAAGAAAATTTAGGTTAAAAGCTGACCCCAAACACTTCTTAGCTGTTTTGCCAATTAACAAATAATTTAACCTTTGTTTACCTCAGCTTTGTTATCTGTTAAATTGAAATCTTAATATCTACTTTATAAAGCTGTGAGGAGCAAAACACATAATATTTAAAAGCTCTTAGCATAGTGCCTAGCACATAGTAGGCACTTCAGTAATTTGCAAAATGCTTCTATGACCTTGAACAAGTCATTTCAACTTTCTTGGCCTCAGGTTTTCTTCTGAAAAAATGAGGGGGTTGGAGAAAATGGTTTTAGAGGACCCTTCCCTGTTACAGCATCATAGGAGACGATTATCTTCTCCAATATTATACTTCTGTTAGTGAAGTCAATGGCCTTATTAGTCTTTTTTAAAAACTTTTTACCTATTTTGTCACAATAACTCCTTTTGAGCATAGAGTTCACTAAACTTCCCAGTAATTTGACTATGTTTAAATGAATGGATGGTGTCAAGCCACCCCCATCTTGAGTTAGTTGCATTGATCTTTTTTTTTTAATCTAAGTAAGGCTTTACGTTTATTTTTCTTTATTCTTTTTCCTACTCCTTGTGGCCCTAAGCCAGACTGACTCCTGCTGGATCCTTTGGCAGAAGCCAAAGATTACATGGGAAGAAACAAGGGGCTCCAATGCCTCTAGTTTTCATTCTTCTCATCCCAGAAAATCTTTCTGTAAAGACCATTGAAAGTGAAAACTTCTGACACAGTGAACATATCATGGACTGCTTTTTCATCTTCATGGAACTTCCATTGCAGGATGATTATTTAAAATGTACAAAGGAAATGCATAATCCTATCACATCATTCCTAAAATGCTATATACTCTCTTGAATTCTCCTATGCCCCAACAGAATAAGGCAATATAATTTTTAAAAGATTATTTTAAAATGTTATTTCCATTATTTTAGGTTGTTAAAAATTCATAAAAATGCTAGTATCCCTAATCTTCTTCATTGTCCAGAGAATTAGGTATGAAAAGACCACTCACCCACCCTAGAGTATCCAAAGAGTGCCAGATTTCTGAAATAAGCATATGGTAGAAAAGACCCTGGCTCTGAATAGTAAAGATTTGATTTCACAATTGTTACCTGTATTACCTTGGGCAGGTCTCTTCTGTTCTCTAGTCCTTAGTAACTGCATGTGGAAATGAGGGGACTGGACTTCATGGTGTCCTTCTAAATTTACTTCCATGTTTGAAACCTATGTGCAATAGGGCTAAGGATTTGCAATCTTCTGTTAAATAAGTAGGAAATGTACCATTAACCCCAGTGAAATCAAAGGTCACTGGATATTTTTTGTTTGTTTAGAATGAAACTTGTTATTTGTGAGTTTGCTTTTCTTTTTTCATTTGGCTGATTAGTAGAAATGATAGATGGAGACAGAATCTCATTGTGACTGGTGAAAAATATCATTTTCTTGCATAATTATAATGTGGCCAACTGGTTAAATTTTACACATTGCATCCGATTAACAGAAAAGCAATGGAAAATCAAGCCTTTCTCATTTTATTTACTCATTTTTGGGGGTTCAAACTTAGTGGTTGCTTCATTGTATGAAGACACAAGGGAAACTCCCTTATGTCAGTGAAGGTTGGCACCTGCCCTGCTACATATTGTCATGAAGTGTTATTCACACTCTTAAACTCAGAGTTTAAGTGACTTGCTCAGGATCACTCTAATATATATGAATCCAAGAAAGAAACATCTCTTTCAGATTCTGAGGGAAGTTCCATATGTACTTCCCCTCAAGCCTTTGTTCTAACTGTCTCAAATAATCCCCATTAAAGCATCCTGATTATTTACCTCAAACATTTTTCTCACTACTCCTATTTCCTCTTGATTTCTGCAATGTGAACATTTCTAACATGGGTATGATCCCATTCAATGTCCTGGTCTCACTGAGCAGAATTCTTGTCTGTACATTCTCAGCAGAAGATCCCTAAAAAGTTAGAGGATTGACTCTATTTATTGCAAAAATTGTTTCCTTTTAAAATTTAAAAATATTGATTGGCATCTTCTGTTTTTACACTTCTTTTTCAGACCGGATCCCTTCTCCCTAACTTTTGAGAGAGCACTTTTTTAAATAAAGGATAAAAAGAGGAGGAAAATTAATTCAGCAAAATTACCCAATGCTATTTGTAGTTATTGGGAGTCTTCCTAATAGGAGAGGAAGTTATACAACAACAAATAATGTAAAATTATTGCCATGAAATTATGATAAGTAGATTTGACCTCAAAGAAGAGACACTAAATGCTAAAAGTATTATGCTTCTCCCTCTTTCCATGACCAGCCCATCTCTTTTACAAATGTTATATAAATTTGATGTTATATTTATTGAATTTCTTACATGATAGTCAGTTTATATAATGTGCTATGGAGTATTTACACACAATACACACACATATATATATATGTATGCATGCATGTACATGTGGATGAATGTTTGTGATAATGGAATAACTCAATATGACAAGCATGTGATGGCTTATAACAATGTGCATTCTTCATCCACTAAGTTTTACCTATACAGATAGTTAACAAACTATGAAACTCACCAAAATCTTGTCATGTAGGATCAAACCCATTCAGTAAAATGGCTTCTATAAACAGGAGCAGCCACCACCTATAGAGAGTCCTTCCATTTAAACTCTGTGCTGGATATCTATGAATGCCTTTGGCAAAGCACATAGCTTTGTATGTAAATATGTAAATATTACATATAGGTGTATATTTAAATCCCATGCCATAAATTCTGCTTTGGATGACTTTATCTGAAATACTTTATCTGTCATAATAAAAAGACAGGAAAACCCTGAGCAAAAGTAAAGGAGACATCTTCTGCATACTCTTCATAATTCATGCGACCATCTAGTTTTCCAATTATTTTCTCAACTTGACTTTCGAATAATTTTCTCTCTAAGAGTTTTAGCGTCCATGACAGAAGATACCATATTGGATGCTTAAAGCAATAGCTGACTATCTTTGTTTAACTGTTCCAATGTCATCTTTAGCCTCTTTTTTATATGAATGTTCAGTTTAGTTACTGCTTTGGTATGTGGGAGAAGATCCCAAGTGTTGAGCTGAAAAATTAAAAGGGACTCACCATTATTATTTTAGGCTCTAGAATGGCCTTTTCTTATTGAATGCTGGTAATAGAGATTTTTCAGGGTTGGAAATAAAACATAAAGTAAAGATTTAATATTTTAGAATGACAGATTACAAATTGCATATCTCCTGCTTCATACTGAGTCCAACACTTCTCTGTCAGGAGATAATGAGCATATTCCATCATTGGTCCTCTGAAATCATGGTCAGTCATCACACTGATCAGCATTCTTATGCCTTCATCATTGCTCCTTTTTTACAATGTTCTCTTGGTTTTGCTCATCTCACACTACATCAGTAGAATACAATTTAAAAGAAAACAACATACATGACAGAGTAGATATAGTGGGGAATTTAGGAGTTTGGGGATGTGATCCTAGGCAAGGCTTCTAATTTCTCTTTGCTATTAATCAGTTTAAGACTCTGTGTTTTAAAGGAGATATCTATCTGTCTTAGAAAGAAGGATTTTCCTAGATAGCAGAGTAAAAGAAGGGATTTTCCTGAGCTCTCCCCTGCAAACCTTCAAATACCTCTAAAAATGGCTCTAAACCAATTCTAGAGTAACAGATTCCACAAAAAGATGGAGCAAAACAAATCCACAGTCCAAGACAACTTGGAAGGATGGTAGGAAAGATCTGTCGCACCAGGGTGAGAGCAGAGTGCAGTCCAGTGCAGGCCTTGCCATCACATCTGGATCCAGCAAACCTGGAACCGACATCTGGGTGAATTGCATCACTGATAGTAATGGTAGTTTCCAGACCACTCAGCCCACAGACTCCAAAGACAACTTCAAAGGTCAGCAGGAAGGAACTGTCACACCTGGGTGAAAGTAGAGCACAGTCCAACATAAGCCAATATAGCTCTAGCCTCAGGAAAGCAGGAGCAGGCCTTGGGAGTGACAGAAACATCCCATAGGTGGTAAGGGGGTCAAACAACTGGTCAGAAATTTTTTTTAATTTATTTATTCATTTTTAGTTTTCAACATTCATTTACACAAGATTTTGAGTACCAAATTTTCTCCCATTCTCTCTGCTCCCCTACCCCAAGACACTGTGTATTCTGATTACCCTTTCCCCAGTTCTACCCTCCTTTCTCTCATATTCCTCCCTTTCCTTATGCCAATCTCCTCTATTTTCTTGTAGGGCAAGAAAGATTTCTATACACAATTATCTGTATATCTTATTTCCCGGTTGCATGTGAAAACAATTTTTAACACTTGTTTTTAAAACTTTGAGTTGCAAATTCTCTCCCTTCCTCCCTCCCCACCCATTCTCACTGAGAAAGCAAGCCATTCAATATAGGTTATACATATGTAGTTATGAAAAAGACCTCCGTAAAAGTCATGTTGTGAAAGACTAACTGTATGTCCCTCCATCTGATCCTGCCCCCCATTTCTTCTATTCTCTCTTTTGGCTCTGTCTCTCCCCAAAAATATTTACTTTTAACTCCCCCCTCTCTACCTATTTTCCCTCCCTTTTATCATCCCCTGCACCCCACTTATCCCCTCCTCCCCTGCTTTCCTGTAGTGTAAGATAGATTTACCAAATTGAGTGTGCATGTTATTCCCTCCTGAAGCCAAATGTGATGAGAGCAAGCTTCACTTTTTCCCTCTCACCTCCCGCCCTTTCCTCTCCATTGAAAAAGCTTTTTCTTGCCTCTTTTATGAGATAACCTGCCCCATTTCATTTCTCCCTTTCTCCTCCCAATATATTCCTCTCTCACCCCTTAATCTTATTTTTTTTAGATATCATTCCTTCCTATTCAACTCACCCTGTGCCCTCTCTCTCCCTCAGATTGCCCAAATACTGAGAAAACTCTCAAGAGTACAAATATTAACTTTCCATGGAGGAACATAAACAGTTCAACTTTAGAACGCCCCTCATGATTTCTCTTTCCTGTTCACCTTTTCATGCTTCTCTTGATTCTTGTGTTTGAAAGTCACATTTTCTATTCTGCTCTGGTTTTTTCATCAAGAATGCTTGAAAGTCCTCTATTTCATTGAATGACAATTTTTTCCCTGAAATATTGTACTCAGTTTTGCTGGGCAGGTGATTTTTGGTTTTGATCATAGCTCCTTTGACTTCTGGAATATCATATTCCAAGACCTTTGATTCCTTAATGTAGAAGCTGCTAGATCTTGTGTTGTCCTGATCACATTTCCACAATATTCAAATTGTTTCCTTCTGGATGCTTGCAATATTTTCTCCTTGACCTGGGAACTCTGGAATTTGGCTACCATATTCCAAGGAGTTTTTATTTTGGGATCTCTTTCAGGAAGTGATCATTGGATTCTTTCAATATTTATTTTACCCTCCAGTTCTAGAATATCAGGGCAGTTTTCTTTCATAATTTCTTTAAAGATGATGTCTAGGTTCTTTTTTTTTTGATCATGGCTTTCAGGTAGTCCCATAATTTTTAAATTGTTTCTCCTGGATCTATTTTCCAATTCAGTTGTTTTTTCAGTGAGATATTTCACACTGTCTGCTATTTTTTTCATTATTTTGGTTTTGTTTTATAATTTTATTGTAATATATTTTATTATAATAATTTTATAATTACTTGACTTTTCATCAAACAGCTTCCATATGCTCCATTCTAATCTTTAAGGAATTATTTTCTTCAGTGAGATTTTTGATCTCTTTTTCCATCTGACTGATTATGCTTTTTAGGGCATTCTTCTCCTCATTGGCTTTTTGGATCTTTTTTGCCATTTGAGTTAGTCTATTTTTAAAGTGTCATTTTCTTCAGCATTTTTTGGGTCTTCTTTAGCAAACAGTTGACTCATTTTTCATGACGTTCTCGCATCACTCTCAGGGGTGTTTTTTTTTAGCACTGAAGCAGGATTCCCTTGCTTCACCCATACTTAGATCCAGGTCACAGTCATGGTCATCAGTTCCAGGGTGAGTAGGTGTACTAGCCCATTAGAGCTTGCAGCCACAGTGGAGGGTTGACCCTCATCACAGTGTGAAGGCACAAAAGACTGCTTGTGGTAGCTCACAGAATAGAGCACCTCTCTTTAGATCATACTACCTTGGAAAAATTGAAAACTTACAGGTCCCTGTAAACATCTCTAAAAATAGCTGCACAAAACCTGTGAAGTTTGTGACATTGTGTCATGCACACTGAAATCACAGCTCTATTTTAATAAGCAGTTAGAAGTCTAGTAATAGACTGGTAAAATGAGCAAAGAAAGAAAACACAACTCTGACTATAGACATTTACTATGGTGGTAAGGAAGAGCAAAACACAAATCCAGAAGAAGACAACAAAATCAAAGCTCCCACATTCAAAGCCTCCAAGAAGAATGAAAGAACTCAAAAAGGATTTTGAAAATAAACTAAGAAAGGTAGAGGAAAAATTTGGAAGAGAAGTGAGAGTGATGCAAGGAAAACATGGAAAATGTGTTAATAGTTTGCTAAAGAAGAAAATAAAATCTTAAAAAATAGACTAAACCAAATAGCAAAAGAAGACCAAGAAGCCAATGAGAAAGATGCCTTAAAAGGAGAATTGGCAAAATGGAAAAGAAAATATGAAAGCTCATGGAAGAAAATCATTCCTTAAAAATTACAATAGAGCTAGTGGAAGCTAATGACTTTATGGGAAATCAAGAAACAATAAAACAGAACAAAAAGAATGAAACAAAATGAAAGAGAATATGAAATAGCTCAACTGATCTGTAAAATAGATCCAGGAGAGATAATTTAAAAATTATCTTGCACATATAGGTTTTTTTCCCTTTTAAAATCTCTTTTAGTAGCAGATTTTAATAGATTTAGCAGTGGTATTTGTTAAGTGAAAGGATCTGCATGATTTTACAGCCCTTTAAACATGATTTCAAATTGCTCTATACAATGGTTGGATCAATTCACAATTCCACCAACCCATCCCCAGAGAAAGATATACTTGATAGCCACAATCAGAATAAGAACCTAAACATTATCTTTCAAGTAATGATCAAAGAAAACTTCCCCTAATATTCAAGAACCAGACAGTAAAACAGAAATGGAAAGAATCTATCAATCATGTCCTGAAAGAGATCTCAAAACAAAAACTACCTCAAATATTATAGTCAAATTCCAGATTTCCCAGCTCAAGGAGAAAATATTGGAAGCAGCCAGAAGGAAAAAAAAAAGTTCAAGTATGGTGGAGCCAATAAGAATAACACAAGATTTAATAGCTTCTACATTTAGAGAATCAGAGGGCTTGGAGTATAATATTCTAGTGGGCAAGGAGCTAAGGTTACAACCAAGAGATACCTACCCAGCAAAACTGAACATAATATTTCAGGGGGAGATGAGTGTTCAATGAGATTGAGGACATTCAAGCACTCTTGATGAAAAGAGCAGAACTGAATAGAAAATTTCACTTTTAAATACAAGACTTAAGATAAGCATAAAAAGATAAACAGGAAAGAGAAGTAATAAAGGACTTGATAAGGCTAAACTGTTTACCTTCCTACATGGGAAGATCATATTTGTAGCTCATAAGTACGTTCTCATTATTAGGGTAGTTAGAAGCAGTATATATACATAGAAGGTCCAAGGGTGAGTTGAATATGAAAGGATGATATCTAAAAAATATAAAACAAAATAGTGAGAAAGGAATGTACTGGGAGAAAGAGAAAGGGAGAGTTAGAATGGGATAAATTACTTCACAAAAAAAATGCAAAATAAAGCTTTTACAGTGGATGGAAAGAGAAAGGAGGTGAGAAGGACTGAGTAAACTTTACTCTCCAAAATTGGCTCAGAAAAAGAACCATGTACACATTCATCTGGGTATAGAAATCTATCTTATCCTACAGGAAAATAGGAAGGGAAGGAGATAAGAGGAGGGAGGTGATAGAAGGGAGGGCATTTGAGGGAGGGAGAGTCAGAAGCAAACACTTTTGAAGAGGGACAGGGTGAAGGAGAGAGAGAATAGAATAAATAGGGACATAGGATGGAGAGAAATACAATTAGCAAAAGTTACTGTGAACAAAAATTGAAGCAAGTTTCTCTCAAAAAGGCATCATTTATCAACCATATAGAGAACTGAGTCAAATTTATAAAAATAAAAGGCAGTCCCCAATTAAATCAAAAGATACAACCAGTTTTCAAGTGAAGCAATCAAAGCTATCTATAGTCATATTAAAAATTACTCCAGCTCAATGAAATACTTATTTCATTGGAGAAATGCAAATTAATACAGTTCTGAAGTACTACCTCATACCTATAAAATTAGCTAAGAGGGCAGAAAAGTTAAAAGACAAATGTTGGAAGGGATGTGGGGAAAAAATGAGACATTAATGCACTATTGGTGAAATTGTGAATTGATCCAACCATTGTATAGAGCAATTTGAAATTATGTTTAAAGGGCTGTAAAACCATGCAGATCCTTTCACTTAACAAATACCACTGCTAAATCTATTAAAATCTGCTACTAAAAGAGATTTTAAAAAGGGAAAAGACCCATATGTGCAAAAATATTATAACAGCTCATTTCTGGGGGCAAAGAATTAGAAATTGAGGGGATGCCCATCCATGGGGGAATGACTAAACAAGTTTTGGTATGTGATTAAGATGGAATACTACTACTACTACTACTACTACTATTATTATTATTATGGAATACTAAGTACTACAAGAAATGATGATTAGGACATTCTCAGAGAGACCTGGAAAGAACTGCATGAACTGATGCAAAGTGAAATGTAATGTGTAAAAAATGACAACATTATTATAAGACAGTCACCAGTGGATGACTTAGCTATTATCAATAAAATAATCCAAGACAACTCTGAAGGACTTATGAGGAAAAATGCAACCCATCCCCAGAGAAAGAACCAATGGTGCCTGAATACATATTATACAGATTGAAGCACATCTTCTTTTTAAACTTTCATCATTTTTCTTGAGTTTTTTTTGTCCATGTTTTCTTTCACATCATGCCTATTATGAATATGTTTTATGTGACTACATATGTATAACCTGTATCAAACTTCTTGCCTTCTTAATGAAGGGTAGGATGGAGAGTGAGGGAGAAAATTTGGAGTTCAAAGTTTTAAAAATTAGTTTTAAAATTGTTTTTACCTCTAGCTGGAGAAAAAATATTTTTTAAAAAGAAAATTAAGGAGAAAATATTAATGATGCTTATTAAACATTTAACAAATTATTTTCCATGGCAGAAGATCCTTATATCATTGAAATCAAGACTCTGGATCAAACATGACAAAAAAGAAGGTAGTGATAAGAAAGATGAGAGTCATTTACAAATACATCATCCTAGATATTTACAAACTTTCCTCCAAACTCCTCTATGGAAGGAGGTATCACATAGTGATTTGGTTTGCCCCAGATCTATGGTTTCATTTGTAAGGGGAACCCCTACTAAGGCATTTCCCTGGACCAGTGATGATAGATAACTTCTCTGAAGCTTATAGTCCCTGAAAATTGCCTGGGGCACCAACACTTTGAATGCTTGACAAGGGTCATAATTAAATATGTGTCAGAGCCATGCTTTGGACTATCTCTTTTGGGCTCCAATGTTGGCTCTCCATAGACTGCAACCTGATGATTGCCTGAGTCTCAGAGAACTTAAATGACTTCTCTTCAACACCCAGAGAGTGATGGTCAGAATCAAGTTTCCAACTCAGTTCAAACTGAAGGTCCAGTTGCCTTTCCTGCCTCCCGCTGTTTCTCACCTTAACAATATAGCATCTCATTTGAAACTATGAAAGGGAATGATATTCAACTGAATTAATCTGTAAATACATGAGTAAATTCATAGTTACAAGTTCCTTACACACAATAGGTGTTCACAAACATGGATGGAATGAGCATGGAGAGCTAGCTAATCCCATCCATGTAAAGAATAATATGTAATTCAGGACAATGAATAACATGGGGCTGGTTTACGTCTGTCATCAAGAAAATATATTGCTTATTCAAGGTTTGATACTGTCATTTTTCCAACACTGTAGTCATGTTTTCATAGACGATGATGTCCATCTAGCATCCAATGAAATAACAATTTACAGAGTTCCTTGACAAAGTCCTTGACTAATACGAAAATAAAGACTCATGTGCCTTCAGGGGAGACTCATAGGATGGTACATATTGCACAGCCTTCATGTCCATGTGGTGCTAAAGTTGGTCATATCATCTCTTTTGGATCCTCATATTATTTTTTCCTATGTCCATAGCCCAAAGACTGAAGCAGACCCTGGAACCCTGTGATACGGAATATCCAGCCTTCGTCTCAGAGCGCACCATCAAGGAGACTACAGGCAACATTGTGTGTGAAGACTGTTCTAAGTAAGCCCTCCTTTAAACAATCAAGGGAATTATTGGCATGCATCACATCCTCACAAAAGGTTCTAGATGGAATTGTCCACTCTGTCCACCATCTGGTTTGGGGAAGTATATAAACTAGACCTGGGGGAGGCATTTTGTTGCGGTAATCACTTAAAATTTTGATGACATAAAAAACAAACCTGTTATATGCTGTGATGTATGAAGACATCACTCAAACAGCCTGAGGGTTTTAGGTGCAAAGGGGGCTGATGGGGAGAGTGAAGAATTCTCCAATAACATGGGCATTTCCAGATTTTTCAGCTGTCAGTCAGGATTTGGAGAAAAGAGTCTTATTCTGAAGTCCATGAATTAAAAAAAAAGTTCCTCTCTAATCCTCTATATTTTATTTTATGGATTTAAAAACAGTATTCTGAGGGGTCCATAGACATCACCAAACTGCTGTCAAAATATTAATGGTAAAGATGTTCAAGAAGCCCTGATTTAGAAGAGAGTGATTTATGGTTAAGGCACAGATGGGGCCAGTAATCAAAAGCAAAATGTGAGTCAGATATACATACCTTCAGAATCTGGACTAGCTTTTCTTTTTGTGGTTTTATTCCCAGGGCCCAGCAGAAATCCTATTGCCTTGTGACCCAGGAGTAGGTTGGAGGGATAGGGGGATGAGGGGAAGGTGGACTGAACCTGTGCTTTCCTTACTCCAGAAGACTACCAATATGGCAAACCCCTCACTGATGCAGACTCTCTCCTTGTCTGTAATTGATCATCTTTGAAGGCAGCCCAGGGCACAGAAAGGAGACCTGATTTGCCCATGTTCACACACCTAGTAAGAATCAGAAGCAGGGCTTGTTCTGCATTCTTTCTGGCTCCAACTCTGGCTTACTGGCCATTATGTTCCCTGCCTCTCACCTCTCACAGAATAGCAACTTGATGAAAGTTTGTTCAATTTAGTTGCAATAGAGAGAATGATGAATATGGAGTCAAGTGTCCTGGGTTCAGATTCTGGATCTACAATTTACCAGCTGTGTGACATCGGTTAATCACTGAATCACTCTGGGCTTTAGTTTGTTCATCTGTAAAGTATGCATATTGGACAACATAAGTCCTAACACGCCTTTAGACTCTGGAGGTCACTAGTAACACCACAGTGCATAGAGCATTGAACTTGGAAGGAGGACCTGACTTCAAATTTTTCCTCAAAATGTGCTAGCTGTGTGTCCCAAGCTCTCTGAGACTCAGTTTTCTCTTCTGTATGAGATACTAATTGTCCTTACCTCTTACAGTCATCATGAAAATTACATGAGATAATACCTACATATAATACAAGCAACATAGTACGTAACATAATTTATACTGTAAGTAATAAATTATATTACATCAATATAATACATGTCAGTGATGATAATGATGATTTTCTTTAATAATTATAATATATTTGTAAAGTAATTCAGGGTTTGAAAAGTGCTTTTATATAAATAATTTTGAAGCTAACTTTTCTGAATTGAATTTAATCCCAGTCTAATTGAATAGTAGGAAAGCTTTTATCATTTTATCATGTAAGCATATTATGTGTTTTAAAAGCTTATGTGCCCTCTTAAAAAATCTTTTACAAATGTGACTTGGCTCAATAGTAAGCTGAGATGATTTCTATCACCTTGCTTCTACAGAATACATAGTAGAGGAAGATGGAAAGAAAGAGTCAGCCATCAGGGGCTCCTTAGGTAACTCTGTGTCTTGTGATTCCTGGTCTCCTTGACACTGTGAGTTTCTGAGATAGAATTAATTCTCCTCCTACTTGACTGGTGATTGAAAAGCTGAGCCCATTAATAAAGGACAGTTTCATCCTAGGCCAAGTAGCAATTCTGATTTCTAAACCAATTTGATCAAACAAACATGTACTGAGTGTTGGTTAGCTAAAATCCAGCTTCTGCTCACTTACTGAGAGTCTCTGCAATAAAGGGATCTTGCACAGAGTGCCAGTGTACAAGTGATTTCTTGAAGAGGATGAGGTCTTTCAGATGTCCCTGTTGGTGGGTAATATCTTGGTGATTGTACCCATCCCAGTGTATGCAGTAAAGCATTCTTCTGCAAGGGTTCTGTAATCATGCAAAGGAATCCTGACTATCTGCGTAGGAAAAGAAAAATAGATGATTAATGCACAGGTTTCAAAATGCATGTAGATGGACACTTTATAGAACTTTTCCAAAAGTATGAATATGTGAGTTATTCATTACAGATGGACATTGGATTGAGTCCAGATTTAAAAGGGAGGAGAATGGACTGAGTTACTTTTGGGATATAACAAAGTATGTTTTCTAACCCCAAACTTCCTATAAATTCAAATGTCAATCTTTTGATTAGAAATATTTTATTAGAGTTCCATTATTTTAATGACAAGTAGAGCATCACTTCCCCCAAAGAATTAAAGATGAGTTTCATATAGAGGGCACAGAGAGGTATGAGTTGAATGCATTGCAAAGACAATAAGGATCTATAGAGAAGAACTGGAGGAAAGAAATTAGATGAAATGCGAAGGTCTTTAGTGGTGGACTTCCTGTGATGAATTTTTCAGAGAATGTGTATATGAGTCTCATGGAATGGCCAAGTAGTGATGAATAATAATCTTTATTGTTGAAGGAAGAGCCTAAAGAGATAAGATCGCAGACTCATTAGAGTATTTGAGTTCCTAAGAGACTCCTGCATACTAGGTATTATGCTAGCTGTTGTAAATAGAAAAACAAAAATGAAAAACTGTCTCTGTTGTCAAGCAACTTATAGTCAATTGCAATTTTACAGTTTCCATGATCCACTTGAGTGGATAGATCTTGTCTCAAGTGAAAAATATAAATTATATCAAAAGTGGGCATCTGAACTGTAGTTTCTAGAAATACATTGGACTAAATAAAGTAAAACACAAGGAAAAGATAAAGGCCAAGAGAGTAGATCTATGCTGTGTCTTAGACTTCTGAACAATGTCTGGCTAGGCAGTCATGATTCACGAGAAAAAGATCTTACAGTGTCAGTGGACTACAAACTCCAAGTTAATGAATTGTGCGACATTGAAATATTGAATTAAATTCAATATAATAACCATTTAAGTACTTTCTAAAAACAGGAAAGAAAACAAAACTGATACTATCTTGGCCCAGTGAAGTCTACTTTGTCTTTTATTGAGAGGTAATGTCCAGAACTAAGTAGTCATAGTGCTCCAATCTGGTCAGATCACATCTGAAATGTTGTGTTCCATTCTGGGAGCCACATTTTAGGAAAGACATGAATAAGAATGAGTTCATCTGAAGGAAAAAAACTGGGATAATAACTTGTGTTTAGCATTTCGATATTGAGGGTATGAGCAGTCGTGTCATACAAAGACGAATTGAAGGAAATGGAAATGTTTAGCCTGGAAAGCCGTGGGAGGAAGCATGATAGAAGAGGGATCAGATTTGTTGTCTAATCCCTGAGGACAGAATGCTGAGCATTGGGCAGAATCTTACAGAGAAGCAGGTCAGTTCAACATAAGGCAAACAAATTAAGAATTAGAACAATCTCAATGTGTAACAGACTGATCTGGAAGGCAGCAAGTCTCTTCAAATCGTTAAAGGTTTCCAAGCAATGACTGGATGATCACTTGTCAGGGATGCTGCATGAAGATTTCTTGGTCAGATATAGCCTGGGCCAGATGACTGCAGAGGCTCCTTCTGTCTCTGGAATTCTGAGATTCTGGGATCCTCACCCTGCCTTCTGGAAGATGACTTACCATTTTGAGCTTATAAAACGAGAATAATACCATCTAACTGTTTCCAAGGCAAGTTACAACCATATAGTTTTACATAATTTAAGAGCTTTTCTATGTTGGAATAAATATACTATGGAAGTATAAAAATAATATTATTTTATTATGGCCTTCTTGCCTTTTCAATTACCCCAAATCAGAACCAATATTGTTTTACCACTATGACTGAAAAGTCTGATGGAGACCAGAAAGCCAAAACTAGACATGTTGTTGACATCTCTTTGGTCCAGGAAGATTTCCCCCTTTGGAAATAATGAGATCTAATGGGACATTATCTCAGAGACAATTGCAGATTTCCACCAGCTTTTTTAGGTAACTTCAGGTCAGAGGCAATAGCATTCAAAAATAACATAAGCCTTCAGTGACTTGGAAACTGAGTTTGGTGAAAATTATAGTATTTCAGAAATTATGCACTAAGATCTTTTTCATAGAAAAAACATCCAGAGACCCACAATGGAACAAAAAAAAGTTCTCTGTACATTACAAACTGGTCTCAAGGCACCCATTATTTTTCTCCACAAGCAATGGCAAAACCAAGATGCAAAAAGCTCCAAGAACTGTTGAAGGATCCCCATGGGAACATGCTTCATGCTACAATTTACTCTTGGACTGTCATTAGCAATATGCCCATCACTTATAAGATTTCAAACTACTCTCAAGTCTAAATATATTGTTCCAGTCCAGGAAACTATTGAAGGTAGTCTTATACTGAACAGCAAAGACCTCTTTAGTTGCCAAAGTCCTTTGAAGTTTCACTGCTTCTGTCTCTCTCTTCAAAGTCTTCTTTTCATTATCTTTGGCTCTTTGTAGATGGAAACTCTATTGCATGGGTGACTCAATGGCCTTCAGTGGAAACTTGCAAATCCCTCTGCTTAAAGAGTACGTAGCTTTCTGTCTGTAGCCTAGGCACATATGCTATACTATATAGGGATAATTTGCAATGTTTAAAAATGATTTTTGAAAATATAAGGTTTATTAAGAATGCGGGAGCCTAAAAGAAAATAAGAATTAACATAAGAATGTCATTAGGGTTGGCGGTTTGGCTAGCCCAACCAATAATTTTTGTCATCCAATATCCCAATGATTATTAAATTAATCTGTTATTCAAACGGCAATCAAAAACAACTCAACCCATATTTTCTGGGCATTTGTGACTGTCAACAAGTTAACAAAATTGGATATCTTCAAAAATGAAATGTTTTAATATTTTCCAGTAAGTTTATCCCCATCTCCATTTCCTTCCCTTGCTTTAAGGGGAGGCCATAAAGGTTCTTTGGAAGCTGAAACTGTCACAGTCCTAGAGAGAGTCATTACCAATATGATTAATTAAATTTAAATATATGTACTCTTTTCAGTGGCAGTGCTGGGTTAGCGTTTCCAATTCCTGTCAAATGTCACAAACCAGCAAGGTCATCATTCAGATGGAAAATGTATATTGGGGTTGTAGTGTCATCTATAACTTATCATTATACTTGGATTCTTGGATGGATATGTGATCTCATTGATATGGGGGCTCCCTCCAGCAAAGCAGATCCCAGCCCATCTCTGCCCTTTCATACTGTGTGGCTCTTTCCATGGCTTCCCATAAATCTTCCTCAGGACTTTCACCCAACATGCTTTGCTCACATTCTCTTTCCATTGCATGAAACATACGTATGTTTGACAGAACATAAAGCCCTTTGTAGGTTATCCCTATCAATACCACATGCCTGGCTTTTCATTAAGGTGATAATTCTAATGCCCTTCAAAGAGCATGGTCGCATACGTTCCCTTTGAAGAATGTTTTGCTCTTCTTTCAATAACTCAGTCCATCAAGCATGTATTAACTCTCTTCTTCCACGAGGCACTGTTCTAGGTGCTGGAGATGCAACATCAAAAGCCAGATTCTCAAACCATGAGACTACACTGAGACTCTCATTGTTATGAATTTGATCTGAAAGGGGAATCCCCAGATTTATGTGCTAGAATGTACATGCCCTTCTTCTCCTTAGATTGTAAGCTCCTTGAGGACAGAAGCTATGTGTGCGTGTGTAATTTGCATAGTGCTTAGGAGCTTATTAAATAGTAGTTGATTAAATAAAAGAATAATTTAGCATAACTGGCCTAAAAATCAGTACATCCAGGGATGCAGTGTTTCTAGGGAATATTGGAATTCTGTTCTTAGTGATCTCATCAGATCAATTGCAGTTCTAGAGGCTGTTGGGATTGTGCTTCAGGTGACATGATTCGAGGGCCACAAGTCCAAATATAGGTAGGGAAAATTTGTTTTTAAATGGCCAGCCCTTAGCAATGACTTGGTGAGTGATGGGCCCCCAAAGACTAAGTTGACCAACTGTCCTCTATATTCCTGTTATTCTATAGATGTGAGCCAAGAGGTGAAACTGTTCATTCATTAGAATAGGCATGGCATTTAGGTGGATATTTAGCCTTGATAAAAAATAAAGGTGGGGGTAGATAGGATAGGTTTGATATCTATCTTCAGGTACTGAAACGGTTGCCACATGGAAAAGGGATTAAACTTTTGCTTGACTCCAGAGGACAGGCATTGGAGCAAATGATAGGAAGTTGCAAAGAGGCAAAATTAGGGTTGGTGTTGGAAAAGTCTGGCTAACAGAGTTATCCCAAAGTGGAAAGGGCTGTTTCAGAGGCAGTGGGTTTCTCCTCTTTGGAGGTCTTGAATCCAAGCCACACATAAGATTCTCTTTCACATGTGGATCACTGAAGCTCCTTCTAAGTCAGGGATACTGTGATTTGATGAATCTTAGCCTCATGAAACCAAGTTCCAACAAAAGTCCAGTGGTAAGGAATTATATATATATATATATATATCCCTGTGAAAAGCTGTCATTTAGTGAACTCTCATTTCTAGGCCTATTTGAATAATTGATTCAGTGTAAATTTGTGATTTGGCTCCAGGAATATGCTCATACATTTGTGAATCTCTACAGGCTTGGCTTAACACATCCAGGTTTTGCCAGCAGGAATATATTAACATTGGGCATGATTTAATTTCCAGGTGGCAAAATATAGCAAATTTTAGATCACTTAATTTGGAAACATATAAAGATTTGCTGAAATTATTTTGTATTTCCTATTCTGGAAAGTGTTGCCAAAACACTATGCTGATCTCACTTGGGCTGGGGAAGTCAATACCCCATTCAGCTTCCTATGAAATGATCATTTGCTCATTATATGTATTGCTTGTTTACTTGTGAACAAATCAACTTTCCACATGAAAGGCAGACAAAATGCTTTCTTGGTTAGATGATGCCTAAGCTTCTTGGTTTTTCCCATGGGTTTCCTTGGCATAGATTAATCCCAGTATTTTGCCATGCTGGGCGGTAAAATGCATAACTGTGGATCACCCAAAGCTAAATGGTTTCTGTCACTATGTGCTCTACAATGCAGATACTTGGGGGGAGGTCAGGGGAAATCTAGGTCTGGTCTGTGATCATCTTTTGGGTCCTCTGCCATCATTTGTATGAACTCTTTCTATGTCCCGCTACCCCAGTCTTAAATAAAATGTCTCTAACATTCACAGGTAAGAACTAGAGGCAATGGACTGTAATGAGTAGAATCCTGGATTTGGAGTTGGAAAGATCTGGGGTGGGATACTACCTCAGAAACATACCAGCTGTTTGACCCTGGGTAAATGACTTACACTCCAAGTCAGTAGCCTTGGCTTTACACTGAGGTAGGATTTGTCCCCTAAAGCCCCTTCTATCTCAAAATTGAGAATCCTACAAATGCTTAAAGATGGAAAGAGTCTTCCAAATAATTTGTCAAGAGATTTTAAAGATGAAGTATTCATTTTTTAAAATGATATTACCATGGGTGTACTTTTTCCTTAACTCTACAAAAATAATTATTAACTAGAGATTCCTGAGCTTTATATATATATATATACACACACACATATGATATAATATATATATACATATGATAGAATATATATATATATATGGATAGAGACAGAGAAATATTGAAATAGAGATAGGGATAAAGACATAAACATAGACAGTGGTAGAGATAGATATAGATTTAACTACTATATTTCAATATATTTGCTTTCCTTTGGATATCTCCATATTTTATTTTCTACATTTGAAAACAGGATTCTTAGAAGGTGTTCATAGACTTTATCAAATTGCCAGATGGGTCAATAACAAAAATCAAGAAACATATGTCACACACACACACACACACACAGAGGCATATATATATGTAAATGGGGGTGGGGTGCTTAGAAGAGAATAGGCATATAGAAAGGGGTGCCTTCTTCCATTTCTATGATATTTTGACCTGAAAGTCACCAGACCCTGAGCTGCTACCAGACCCATATTTTCAAGTGAGGGGACTACATCTGCCCCATCTAAGTGCTGTGGTATCCTAGCTGAATATGCTGTCAGGGCTAAGTAAAGCTCCTTTTGTTAACTGCTGAGTGACCTAGTAGTGTTTCATTTTGTTCTAACATCTAATTTAAATTAAAAGACGACTTGCCTGGAGCAGGCCCAGGCCCACTGCTTACTCTTCTTCAGGAAAAATCTATGAGCCAAACTTCCATTTACCTCTGACTTTCTCTTGCATTCTAGTTTCAATTAGTTTGATTTTTTTTTTTTTTATTAAAGGGGTCATCACTTGAGTAACTTGAAGAAGCCTATTCACTGAAAGGGTGTATCTCACTCAAAGTGAGAATGTGATAAGACCTTAGCCTGAAAGAGCCAGGGTCTCACATTGCATCCTGGGCCATCTCCAGTTGTCCTGATAAATATCAGGCCACTGGACCCACATGGTTCATGAGAAGAAAGTGAGGTTGGTGACCTTGCAAAGTCCTCCCTCACTCAAATCAAAGTCAACTGCAAGTCATGTCATCATCTTGATGTCATAGTCCTCTTCGAGAATGAAGGACAAGCACAACAACATTTCATGCTAAAGTATTAACATATATCCATAAGAGAAGAAATGGAATGCAAAGACCTTAAGATTGCTAGAAACAAAACCCTTGGCTTGGCCTACCAGGGAAGACTATCCTTCCTAAGACATGGCAGACCACACCACCCCATAGATCTGACTTTTCTGATGTACACTAAGAAGAACCTCACTTTAACATTGACTTAATTCTCTTCCTGCCACTCCAGGGAAAACATTTTTTTTTCCTTTTTCCCTAAGCAATACTGATTACAGCCTTGAAGATCCAGCCAAAATGGGAAGCCAGGGAGGTGATGGTGTCTCTCCCCTTTGATAAACAGTTGTTGGAAAGACTCTGAGCAGGAAATGTTGCAAATTACTGTTTTTACTTACTGGCCCCATGATACAAAATGAGAGGGCAAGGTAACCCGGGCAGCCTCATTCGACAAGCCTCCACCTGACATGAATTAGTCTCACAAACAGTTTTCCATTTATATGTTTTTGTTGTTGTTGTTGTTTTCTTTCTTTTTTCTTTTTTATGTGTGGGAGATAGGATTTAAAATGAATTTACACTTGCCTAGGCAGTCCAGAGAGTGGGTCTCTCCTCTTCCATGCTTTAGGGGAAGAGGACACCAGGCCCCAATAGTATTTTTAGACAATGCTTACTTGCATGTTAAATAGAGGAGTGCAGAAAGGTATCCACACAATTAACCTGAGAGAAGCACATTTCTGTGACTCAGTTTTTTCACCCCCATCTTGATGGCTACAGGGGCCATGTCTCCAACCTCTCCACTCACAGAGAGTGGCCTCGATTTTTCAGTTGTCTTGCCTTGATACCGCACCTGATCTGGCTTAGGCTGTTGCCAAAGTCCCATAGATTTGTGTTCGTGAACTCTCTGACTTGCCCTCCATTTGTTTAGGTTGGAAAGCATTTACATATATGTATGAATACTTTTTTTAAATCCTTCTGATATATTAAAGAAACTCCAAGGATCAAAGGAGAAATGCTGCATGAAATATTGCACATTTAATATATACATAAAAATTCTGGATACAGCCCCCTTTTTCAAAGGACATTTTGTATGTTTAAGAAGGAAATTCCTTTCTTAGTGCGCAATTTCTCTTTGTGACTTGGAATTTGTCTTCTCCTTCACATTCATCTCTCCATTGAATGCCTCTTAGGAGTTAGCCAAGAAGACCTGACTGTGGTTTAACACTCCTGTGCCACACCCCTAGAGCCATTTGCTTGAAGGGAACTCAGAAGAGAGCATTAATCAGTAGAAGAGCATGGCTCTCTGGGTGGGTTTCTCCCTGCCCTCCATCCCCAGGAGAAATGGAAACAGGTCATGGTGTAAGATGTAATCAGATACCATTCAAGTGATTGGCTCTAGCTCTAAGAGGGCATTCTCTGTGCCAAAGGGCAGACTTGTACAAGACTCTGAGATCAGAACATCATTAAGAGACCCTGAATCCAGACATTCTGATCCCATCACTTCATACATTGAACCTGTACTTTCCACAAATAAATTCCATGGCTATCACAAAGGTTTCTATTCACATTGGCAATTTGCCCCTGTCCCTGCCCCTACCCTTAATGAAAATTGCCCACTCCCAAAACTAGGGATTTCTTGAACTCCTGGTTATTCCAGTCCTGTCTTTTTAGCACTGGCAATTCTGAAGTTAGCCTAAATGGTAGATGACCATATGCTGGCTACATTTTTTTTTCTGTAAGGCCTAATTTATGGAGCAGAATCATTTTTATTCCTTTTAGCCTGATAATAATCCATTTAAACCTGGGTTTCTTAATCTGGTTTCCATGAACTTTTAATATATATATATATATATATATATATGTATATATATATATATATATGTATATATATATATATACATATATATATATATATATATATATATGTGTATCTAGATTGATAACTGCATTTCAATACAACTGGCTACCTTTGTAATCTTTTGTTTCATTTTCTGCTCCTAAAATATTTTTCAGAGAAGGAATACATAGGCTTACCCAGAGTTCCAAAGGGGTCCATGATATCAAAAAGGTTAGGAGCCCATGCACTAATACCTAATGGTTTGCAAAGTGTTTTCCTTGTGACCAGCCTGTGAGCTATAAGAATTTTCCCAATGCACAAATCATAGAATACTAGATTTAATATTGCAGAGGACCTTAGAAGTCACCTGTCTCCTCCCTTTCATTTTGTAGATAATGAAATTGAAGCTCTGATCAGAGATAGGACTAGTCTAAGACCATATAGCAGGAGGTGAAGGAGCTGGGATTTGGCAACATCCTCCATTTAAATATCATGTCAACTGACCTGATTCAGACAAATGAAAGACATTTCTCTCTATATGCATGAGTGTGTGCATGCTTTGGACTAAAGATTAGAGAGGTATAGAATTTGTCCAAAGGAGAGGGAACTATGGAATGGCAAAATTGGTGGAACCTTAGTAGTCATTGAGAAGACATCTGCTGAATGCAGGTCAAGTCTCTGCTTGAGCACATCCTGAGAAGGGGAAACAAGCACCTCTCCAACAGATCACTCCATGTTGAATAGAGAGATTTTTTTTTTTGTTTCTTCTTGACATTAAACCTAAATTGGCTTCTTTGTGCCTCCCTTCCCCATTGCTTCCTCATTCTGCTCTCTGGACAAAAAAAAAAAATAGAGGTTGTAATCCTATGTATTTTATCTTATACATTTAACCACATTCTTTGGAGAAGACTACCATAGGCTTCCCCAGACTTCCAGAGGGGTCTGACATACAATAAATAGCTTAAGAAGCTTAGCTCTTCAGGAAAATGCTATGCAGCTGTTGATGGAACCCTCCATTCTATGGGTCCTTTATTTGTTTGATAAGAGAAATCTGTTTATCATTTAGGAGGAAACCTGAAGGGAAGCATTTGGTTATAGTGATAGTAGACAAGGTTCTTTCCTGGAGTGCACATGCTCCTCCAGACCTTTTGGGAACTTCAGAAAGTCAAAGAAATGTATGGGCCCCATATGATCATGGTTGGGCCATTAATCTATTAGCCATCGATTGAGAAAATGTGTGATGTCCTAAAAACTACAAGCAGTTCAGGAATGATTGAAATGAATTGATGTCCTATTAACCACACCAGCATTTTATCCATGTTTGAAAAATAGCCCAAAGGGGGTGTCTGAGATGTGCTGTTTATTCAGACTAAAGAAGATATAACCTCTAGTCATACTGCACATGGTTGGTTTAAAAAGAGAGATCAAAATGGCAATAATAATTATTAGCATTTATAGAGTACACTGAAGCTTGCCAAGTCCTTTATAGATGTGCGTATTTGAGCCTTACAACTACTGTATAAGGTAAGGATTATAAATCTTGTCTCTGCCTTTTGCTGAAGAGGCTACTCAGCCTCAGATAGGATAGGTAACTTGGGGTCTCAAAGCTGTTAGTAAGTGTCAAATACAGTATTTGAACCCAGGTCTTCCTGACTCAAAGTCCAGTACTCTGCCAGTTGGGTTAAGCTGCTCTCTCCCTTAAAAATAAGGTTTCAAATCTATTCCAACCAAAGCTAACTAAGCAAAACTACACCCTACTCCAACCTTAGGGGAAAAGTCAGTAGAATTGAAAGCATCTGAAATACTATGTAGCAAAATATTTAATTATGAAAAATAATTATGACAAAGGCTAATCTATGTTGTAATATCGTTCCAGTGCAAGGCTTACTAATGCTAGGGGTCAATTATGTATTGTTTGGAGAGGAATATCTGTCTCTGTAAATTTATATGCACACCAAACTCAAGCCAAAGAGCCCAAAGTCAACAAGAACTAGGTTCAAGTCCTGCATTGGGCGTATCCTGGTTATATGACCCAGAAGGTTCATTCCTCTTTCAGTGCTGCAGGAATCTCTTTTAGACCCTTAAGGCAAAGCAATACCTTCCTGCATTGATGGAGGGAATAGTACTGTGTCACTGAAATAGCAATAATAATAGTGACATTTATATGTCAAGCACTAAGGTAAATTTGTGCTACAAACTTGAAATTGCCACACTAGTCCCTAATTTGGTGTCCAAATATAGCAATTTAAATTTTTTTAAAGAATTTTAAAGATACCCTAGGTGATGCTCACAATGATCATCTAAAGTAGTTAACGTTATCTCCATTTTATGAAGCTCTGAAGCTCAGAGGGGTTAGATTCTAATCAGATTTCATCTATCTCTAAAGCAGTAGATGTTGCTTTATTTTAAACACAACTAAAACTCTAGGTCGTAAGCATGATTTTAATTTTGTGGCCTCAAGACTAGAGACATTTGTCATGCCACCTGGCACAATCTTTGGCACACATGTGTTTTCAGATCATTTGTACTTCTTCCATAGCTGCCCTCAGGGCTTCTCAGCCTTCACATTGGGAAGTCCTCAGAAGATTTTCATTTCTGCTGACCACTTCTCTGGCAGTTGTAGTGGGGATTCCTTTCAACTATAGACTGGACTAGTGAAGATGATGATAATAGCTGCAATGTATATGTTACTTAAGGATTTACAACGTGTGTTTTCTGTCGTATCTCATTTAATTATCACATCAGCCCTATAAGGTAGGTGCCATTACTTATGATCATTTGAGCAAACCAAGACTGAGACAGGTTCAGTGACTGGTCTAGCTAATAAATGACTGAGGAGCATCCACTGAACTCCTTCCCAATGCTCCCATTATGGGAATCTGAAATTTTGTGCTTTCCATTCCATTTTAAGACTATTAGCCTTTTGTGTTGAACTTAGAAATTCATTCTCAACGAGGTCTCTTCTCAGGAGCCAAATGAATTCTTTCATTTTCCAAGGAAGCCGTATTAAAATGGCATTACCCAGGCTCATAAAGTCTTCAAAAAGCCTTTTGGATGTGTGAACTTGGCTACAGTCACCACTAATCAGTAAAATTAAAGCAACTGTGAACAATTGTTTAGATTAATGAACCCTGATTAAAACTGGATCAGATGCCCAGGGTCTATTAAAGTCAAACAGTATTAGGAACAGAGACCCAGATTTTGGTTAAGAGAGGGCTTCCAAATGGATTTTACTAATGCTACTGATTAAAGGGACTGCCAGACTGGTCTCCTCATCTTCCTTTCCATCCCTTCTCCATTATTAAGGGCATGAGAATTAAACAAATCTCTAGTTAGGAGGACTGGAAGAAGGTTTTAAAAGACAATTAAGAGAACCCATCACCTTGGATGTAATAACTAGAAGACTACTGGGCTGACTGGAGAAGAAACACCAAAGAATCACCCCATTGGATGAGTCTTTAGGGTATGGCTTAAGATGTTTGTAGGTTGTGTCTCTACATGCAATATGAAGTGGAGAATTAAGATAATTACCTTAGTAATTCATGGAAGAAGAAGAAGAAACGCAACAAACATTTTAAGAACTCACTTACCTGATGTTTTAGTCTGACTTCTTTTCACATGGGTCTTCCACTCCACTCAGCTCCAGGAACATATCAGTCACACTGCGGAGAGTTTCCTTAGGATATGTTGGAATTAGCCTTCCCAGCTAAAGTCTCTCCAGCCCAGTGCAATTGGCAAGCGCAGAACATGGGGAGCTTTTCTCCAAAGCTTGGCTGTGCTTAGGTGGTGGCTTGCATGACTCCCCGCAGAAACCATTGAACCTGACCAGGGTTGAGAACTAGGATTTATACAGGGATTAAGGCTCGGAAAACATTTTCCATATACGATCTCTTTTAATCCTCGCAACAACTGTGTGTGAAAGGAGCCATTATTAGTCTCATTTCAACTATGAGAAAACCAAAGCCGAGAGAGCTGGAGATGTCTGACAATGACCACATAACTTTTAAGCATGTGAATCAAGATTTGAACCCAGGACTTCCAGATTCAAAATCTGGTGCTTGCTGGGAAAGCAAGTTCATCCACTACTGAAACCAGAAGGAATGGAAGGCAAGCCAGAATCAGAATAAGACAATAATTTTTTTTTAAAAAGAACATCATAGAAGCCTTGAATTAAGCTTAGAGTTAGAAGGGACCTTCCTCATAGTTGACCACCACCTTCAGAGATAGCCTCTACTATTTTTGGACAGCTCTAGTGATTAGGAAATTTATTTTGTTTTCTTAATATCAAGTCTCCCCCCCCTGCCCCAACTTCTCCCTACCACTATTCCTGGCTCTAACCTCTGAGGTGAAATAGAGCACATTAAATCCCTTTCTCCGTAGAGCACAGCTTCAAATACTCAGAAGTCCTATCATTCTATGCAGGGTAGCTAGGTATCAGCCAGGAGTCAGGAATTCCTGAGTTCAAATCATGCCTCAGACACTTCCTAGCTGTGTAACCCTGGGAAAGTAACTTAATACCCTGTTCACCTCTGTTCCCTCATCTGTAAAATGAGCTGGACAAGGGAATGGCAAAGCTCTCCAGTATCTTTACCAAGAATACCCCAAAAGGGGTCACAAAGAGTGAGACATGACTGAAAAATAACTGAACAACACCATCCTCCTATCTTCCCTTCCTCCTAAGCTTTCTTGTCTTCCTTCGAAGACTAAGCCTAGTTCCTTCTAATTCTCATGGACCATGAACTGAAGGATCTTCACCATTCTGGTTCTCTTCCTATGCATGCTCTCTCTCTTTGATGCATCAGGCAGAACTGAGCAAAATATTCCAGTGCTGATCTGTCCCAGGTTGAGTACTGACATCCTTCCACCTCTTTCTGCTTGCCTTAATATTAATAATAATATGCTATTGCCCAAGATCTCATCACCTTTGTTGGTGTTGTTTTGGGGGAAGGGAGAGGCACAAGCCACAGTGCTGATTTGTAAGAAGTTTTAGCTCACCCCTCATTCCTCCCCTGTCCCCAATTTCTTCTCAAATGAAGATCTGCCCAACGGCAGGAATCCTTGCTCCAGGTGTGTCTAGGGCTTCTATCATTCTGAAATAATGTGAAGGAAACCAAACTGAACTGAACCAAAGGTATAGGAAGTTCTGGTCCAGAACCCAAATGTTACAATGTTATTTATCCCTCGTGAATCCCATCTGTTTGAGCAGGCTTGGGTTATGGTCTGTCAAGATCCTTGAATCCTAGATCTGTTAGGGAAGTGGCAGAAAGAGCATCCTGAGAACAAGCAAAAATAATAGGCCACATTGAGGTCAATCTGGAAGAATCAAGAATTCCTGCAAAGACACCTCTACCTTACTTTGGAGTTCTTGATTGTGAAATCCCAGATCCTGCCACAAGAGTTTGGTCATTGCAAGGAAATGTCTGTCAGGGAATCGGAGGACATTCAGTGGACTATAATGGAACGAAATCATCACAACAAAATTAGGAGGTACTTAAAAGACAGTGAGACTCCATGGGCTAACGTACCAAAGGGGACTCCGGGTCCCAGGGGCCTCATAGCTTTGCTCTGCAATTTACTGTCTATAAGATTTAGGGCTAATCCGTGACCCTCTCAGGGAATGAGGTTCCTCATCTGCAAAATCAAGTGTCAGATGAGATAGTTGCCTCCAATGGCTAGAACACTGACCATCTAGCCAGTTACAGGAAATGGGTTCAAACCCCACCTCTTAAAAATAACAGCTTTATGTCCTTGGGTGGTTCAGTAAAATGCCCCTGTCTTCAGTTTCTTCTTGGGAAATCTAGACTTTCAGTGCTAGATCTATAATAATTTCTGCTGCTGCTGCTGCTACTACAATTACTACTACTGCTGCTGCTGCTGTTGCTACTGCTATCACTACTACTAGCACTACTACTACTGCTGCTGCTGCTGCTGCTGTTGCCACCATCCTCCTCCTCCTCCTCTGACTGCTGCTGCTATTATTACTGCTGCTACCACACCACATTACTACTACTACTATTGCTACTGATGTGGCTACTGCTAATAATAATAACTGACATTTAGGTAGGACTTTAAGATGTGCAAAGTATTTGAAAAATATCATCATTTGATCTTCACTACAACACTGGGAGTTAGGTGTAATTATTATAATCTCTATTTTACAGTCAAATAAGCTAAGTCAGAGGTTGAGTGACTTGCCCAGGGTCACATATTTAATAAATTTCTAAAGCCACATTTGAACTCATATCCCCTTAGTTCTAGGCTGACTCTCTATCCATGGTTCTAAATAGCGCCTTAACTTTCCTTTTTTTATGTTTATTTATTTGTTTTTAATTTTCAACATTCATTCCACAAAATTATGAGTTCCAAATATTCTCCCCATCTCTCCCCTCCCCCCACCTCAAAACGCCATGGCATTCTGAATTCCACTTCCCCCAATCTGCCCTTCCTTCTATCACAACCCTCCCTTCCCTTATCCCCATCTTCTCTCTTTTATTGTAAGGCAAGATAGATTTCTATACCCAATTGCCTGTATTTCTTATTTCCAGAATACATGCAAAAATAATATTCAAATTTCATTCCTAAAATTTTGAGTTCAAACTTCTCTCCCTTCCTCCCTTCCCACCTATCCCCACTGAGAAGACAAACATTTCAATATAGGCTATATATGTGTAGTTTTGCAAAAGATTTCCGTAATAGTCATGTTGTGTAAGACTAACTATATTTCCCTCAATCCTATCCTGCCCCCCATTTATTCTGTTCTCTCTTTTGACTTTGTTCCTCCCCAAAAGTGTTTACTTCTAATTGCTCCCTCCTCCCATTTGTCCTCCCACCATCCTCCCACCCCACTTATCCCCGTCTCCCCTACTTTCCTGTAGTGTAAGATACATTTTCATAACAAATTGAGTGTGCATGTTATTCCCTCCTCAAGCCTAATGTGATGATAGTAGGCTTTACTTTTTCCCTCTCACCTCCCCCCTTTTCTCCTCCATTGAAAAATCTTTTTCTTGTCTCTTTCATGAGAGATAACCTGTCCCATTCCATTTCTCCCAACATATTCCTCTCTCACCCCCTGATTTTATTTTTTTAGATATCACCGCTTCCTATTCAACCTACCCTGTGCTCTCTGTCTATGTGTGTGTGTGTGTGTGTGTGTGTGTGTGTGTATAATCCCTCCAACTACCCAAATACTGAGAAAAGTTTCAAGAGTTATAAATATTATCTTTTCATGTAGTAATGTAAACAGTTCAACTTTAGTAAGTCCCTTAGGATTTCTCTTTCCTGTTTATGTTTACATGCTTCTCTTGATTTTTGTGTTTGAAAATCATATTTTCTATTCAGCTCTGGTCTTTTCATCATGAATGCTTGAAAGTCCTCTATTTCACTGAATGACCATTTTTCCCCCTGAAGTATTATACTCTATTTTGCTGGGTAGGTGATTCTTGGTTTTAATTATAGCTCCTTTGACTTCAGGAATATCATATTCCAAGTCCTTTGATCCCTTAATGTAGAAGCTGCTAGATCTTGTGTTATCGTGATTGTATTTCAACAATACTTGAATTGTTTCTTTCTAGCTGCTTGCAATATTTTCTCCTTGACCTGGGAACTCTGGAATTTGGTTGCAATATTCCTGGGAGTTTTTCTTTTTGGATCTCTTTCAGGAGGTGATCAGTGGATTATTTCAGTATTTTACCCTCTCGTTCTAGAATATCAGGGCAGTTTTCCTTAATAATTTCATGCAAGATTATGTCTAGGCTTTTTTTTTTTTTTTGATCACAGCTTCCAGTAGGCCCATAATTTTTAAATTATCTCTCTCAGATCTATTTTCCAGGTCAGTTGTTTCTCCAATGAGATAAGTCACATTATCTTCCATTTTTTCACTCTTTTGGTTTTGCTTTGTAATTTCTTGGTTTCTTATAAAGTCATTAGTTTCCATCTGTTCCATTCTAATTTTTAAAGAGCTATTTTTTTCAGTGAGCTTTTGAACCTCCTTTTCCATTTGGCCAGTTCTGCTCTTTAAAGCTTTCTTCTCCTCATTGGCTTTTTGGACCTCTTTGCCAATTGAGTTAGCCAATTTTAAAAGGTCTTGTCTTCTTCAGCAATTTTTTGGGTCTCCTTTAACAAGTTGTAGACTGCCTTTTCATGATTTTCTTGCATTGTTCTCATTTCTCTTCCCAATTTTTCTTCCACCTCTCTTACTTGATTTTCAAAATCCTTTTTGAACTCTTCCATGGGCTGAGACCATTGCATATTCATTTTGGAGATTTTGGATGCAGAAGCCTTGCCTTTTAGGTCTTCTTCTGATGGTATGCATTGTTCTTCCTCATCTGAAAGGATCGAAGAAAATATCTATTCGTCAAGAAACTAGCCTTCTATAATCCTATTTTTTCCCTTTTTTGGGTTTGTTCCTAGCCAGTTACTTGACTTTTTAATCCTTTCTCAAGAGGAGAGTATACTCTGGGGACCTATAAGTTCTCAGCTCTTCCAAGGTGGCACAATCAAAGGAGAGAAGTTTCCTCCTCTCCTGGCCTGCACTCTTATTTGTGAGCAACCACAAGTACTCTCTTCTGCCCAGGATCTGTGAGCACAATTCCCTCTCCACAACCACACTCAGCTTCACCACGATAGTGCTCCTCCTCAACCCAGGAGGGCCACTCAGGGCTGAGATAGAGATCAACTGCTTAATTCCTCCAGGGGCTTGAGGCTGAGACTTCCAAAAATGGATGCTGCTGTTGCAGTTGCTGCTGCTGGCAGGGCCAGACTGTGTTCCCTTCTCCCCCCAGTGAAAGAACTTTCTCACTTACCTTTGAATGTGTCTTTGGCGTTTGTGGGTTGAGGGATCTGGGAACCGCATCTGTAGAGGGAATTCTGCCCCCTGAAGCCTGTTCCTGTCCTGTCACTGCCATGCTGCTCCCTGGTGCAATAGACCTTTCCTATTGGCCTTTCAAGCTGTCTTGGGCTGCACATCTCTTTCACTCTGTCATTTTGAGGTTTCTGCTGCTCTAGAATTTACTTCAAGTCATTTTTTAGAGGTATTTTATGGGCTAAGGAAGGGAGCTTCCACAAGTCCATCCTACTCTACCATCTTGCCTCCATCCCCCAGCCTAACTTTCTGTAGTACTTTAAAGTTTGTAAAACACTGACTACCAAACTAAAGGTCTACAGAACCATTGTGTTGACCTCATTGTTATGTGCCTGTGAAACATGGACATTCTAGCTATGACAAGCCAGGAAACTGAATTGTTTCCATTTGAACTGTCCTAGGAAGATTCTGAGGATCACCTGGTAGGATAAGGTATCAGACACTAAAGTCCTTGCTCTAAATGAACTGAAAAGCATTCAAACTATGCTTCAGAGAGTGCAACTCCAATGGTCTGGCCATGTTGTTTGAATGCAAAATGTACATTTGCCAAAAAGACTATTTTATGGAGAACTCACATGGGACAGGAGATCATAATCACATGGTGGTCAGAAGAAGTGATACAAGGACACTCTCAAGGTCTCTCTCAAGAGCTTTGGATTTGGCTGTGTAACATGGGAGACACTGGCACAGGACCAATCATCATGGAGTGCACACATCAGAAAGGGTGCTGTGCTCTATGAGCAAAGCAGAATTGAGATAGCAAAAGTAAACATAGGATGCACAAATTTGGAGGAACCACCACAAATATTCACCTGGACTATCTATGCCCAACCTCTGGTAGAGCATTCCGAGCTTCTATTGGTCTGATCAACCACGGTTGGATACACTGAAACTTCACTTTATCATGGTAATGTCATTTGGGTCCATTTCAAGAACGAAGGACAACGACCAACTAACCAACCAACCAACCAACCACGATTCTTATAGCAACCTTTTGTGTGAAGTACTATTATTATAATTCCCATTTTAGAGATGGGGAAACTGAGGCAGAGAAAAGTTAAATGACTTATCTCATGTCATACAAATAATAAATGTCCAAGACTGATTTTGAATTTAGGTCCTCCAAACTCCTGTTCCAGCAGTTTATTCACTATGCCACCTACTCTTATGATCATGGGATCATTGATTTAGATCTCAAAAGGACTCTTGAGACCATTCAGTCCTACCTCCTCAATTGATAGAACAAAAAGTGAGGTTCAGAAAGGGGAAGTGATTTGTTCAAAGTCATGTAGGTGACAGCGGTGGGATTTGAACCCAAGTCTTTTTTGTATAAATCCATTTTCTTTGCTCTTCACTAAGATGTCTCCCAAGATGATTAGAGGCCTTCAAACATCCTTTGTTATTCTACATCTGGGTTTTATTCATTCAGAATGTTTGCTAGTGAAAAACAAAACAAAATCGCACATACTGAGGCAAGGGTTCCTATCTCAGTTTAGTTTCCTTAGTGGGAAGAACCCATGTATCTATCCTCCTACCCTTCCCCCATCTTCCCATCTCTCTCTCTCTCTCTCTCTCTCTCTCTCTCTCTCTCTCTCTCTCTCTCCTTTGTTGATTTCTCTGTTTCTCTGTCTCTGTCTGTCTGTCTCTTTATAGCTAGCTATCTGTTTAATGGGTCTATAGAATGTCTGCTTGTAGTTTGGGGATTTGGGTTTTCTTTTCACTCTGTGATGATGGCCAGCATGATGTCACTGATTTCCATTCTCCTTTCCGAAGCTGCCCCTGTATTTTCCCAACCATAGAACAAACCCCAAAGTGTGTGATTCTGTCCCAGGGTCAGATTGCCAAACCAAAAGAGATTTTTGTCTTGTTCAGTTCTGGGTCTGCTGTGCTAAGCTCCCATGTTAGCTAAGATTTCTAAAAAATAAAACAAAACAAAACAGCTGCTGCAAAAGTACAAAAGAAAAATTGCTTATATCGTGCAGACTAACACTGAATGAGCCTGACTTTTCAAAGGTGCATCTCTCATTTCTACAACTTCAGAGTCCTCCTCTTCTGTTGACCTATGACCTGAGGTCATGAGCATATCACCTCAGAGCTGGGAGGGGCTTCGGAGATACAGCCTCTTCATTTCATAGATGAAAAACTGAAGTTCAGAAAGCTTGGTCATGGCTTAAATGCATACAAAAACTGAGACTCAGAGATATTAAGTCTTTTGCCCATGGATCTTAAGATGAGAGATTAAAGTCTAGGAAGGACCTTTCAAGTCATCTACTTCAAGTTCCTCTTTTCATAGATGAGGAAACTGAAGACCAGAGAGGTTGCTCATTGCTCAGGTCACACAGTACCAGATACTTAGAGAGATTAGATCCCCTGTCCATGGATCATAGGATCATAAATTTAAAGCTAGAAAGCATCTGGGAGACAAGCTAGCTCAACCCCTACACTTCCAAGATCAATATACTGATTTTTCAAGCTGATTTTTCAAAGTTAACATAGACAGCAAGTGGGGTTTGATTTTGAATCCACTCCTCTTGACTTCCAATCCACAAGCCCTCATTGATCTAATTTCATATGGCCACCTTTGGCCCTCCCATTACATTTGGATTCACCTACAGTACTCATTCTCCTGAGGTAATGCTATTCCATGGTCTCCAGTCCCACTCCACTCCTAAGGGCATTTTGGAAATAAAGAATAATCATTTTCATAGCAAATTGCAGTTTGAAAGTATTGGAGGTATTGCCTAGTATTCAAAATGAAATCCAGCCTTCTCTTCATCCAGCTCATTTCTAAGCAAGTTCATTGTCTATTAGTGGTGCCTGTGTAAACTACATTCTGTTAGTATGTCCCCCAAGCATCTGCATGTCACAGGGTAGACAGGACATAGGTAGTCACTTAAAGAACCATCTCTAAAATGCTGAGCATTTAAGTGTTGTGAATATTTCCTTTAGGACTCTGGGACAAGCCCACCTCTATGATTTTCCCAGAAACTCTCAAAATGACCTCAACATTCATCTTTTCCTTGGGAATAAAACACCAGCCGAGGCCTGTCACTAGCCTCGGCCCCATAATTTATCTTCAGGAAGTATCCTGGGCTCTCCAGGAATAGTCTTTCCTCCTGAGCAGGCAAATCTGAAATGGACCAGGAGGACATGAAGGTGTATAGGGTCAAAGGTCATGTGGAAGTTGACAGATGGCTGACTCCCTTTGCTGGGCCCCATTAGCACTTCCTTCCCAAGTAGGGCTCAACCCCAGAGCTGCTCTCTACGTTGATCTTAGGTGGGGGAAGGCCATTTTCTCTCTGCTTCATTTCTTGACCATGTTTATATTTTAATATTTGACTGGATAAGAAATAGATCCTCTCCTCCCCAACAAAATCTTAACCTCCTTTCAGGGACTGTCAGGTATGCGTGATTCATGCATCCTATACCGTTTATGGTCCTCCGTCTTTTATCAAACCACATGAATGAGTCTGAGACATCTGGGAATGAATTACCCTGGGTTTTAGTTCTTTCTTTCAAAAAATAGCAAGCTGTAAATGTCTATGGACATATTAAATTAATTCTGTTGAACTGTTTTAAACATGTCTAGGAATTAAGAGTATATGGGCCATGTGTTCATTGTTACTGCCTACTGTATGTACAGTGCATGGAAAAGCATGTCCCCTTGAGCACAGAGCATGGTAATGAGAACCTGCCTTTGAATGTCTAAAAATGTCAACAGGCTTAGATGCCCCCTTTTGCTTCGATCTTTTGTGATGGATTAATGATACATGAAGAACAGTTCTGACTCCTCAGCAGGAAACTGAGTTCATGGAAGAGGAGCAGGAACAGGCAACGTGAGTTCAGTCCTTTGTCAACACTGAAAAAGGAGTTTTTCATGAAGGAGGTGCATGGAGAGACTTGGATGCCTCTGAAAGTGCCCTGGAAAATGTCACTGAAGCCCCACAGGAAGAAAGAATCCAGAAAAGTCCACCCTATTCCCTCCTCTGAACTCTGTCTCCCCTGTGTGGTACATCTCACACTCTGATCCCAAATGGGCAGAGGAGCTAATGCTGTCTTGTGGTCTTTCAGCCTCTTCAGCCAATTGAAGCTTTTGTCTATTGTCCATTATTTCCTTCTGGATAATTTTTCATCCCTCAAGTTTAGAGATCCATGTTCTCCTGGATCTTCTGTGATGTCTGTAATCTTGCCTTTTATGGCTCTTTTGGTAGCTTTCCCTTCCTTCCTCCATGCTTTCCTTTTTTCTATTTTCCCTTCCTTCCTCCCTTTCTTCTTTTGTTCTTTCTTTTCCTTTTAATTGGAAGCTAGCCTATAAAGTCATCTTCATTCATTCATTCATTCATTCATTCATTCATTCATTCATTCATTCACTCACTCTCTGAACAAGCATTTATGAAGCATCTACCAAGGGCAAACACCATGCAACAAAAACAAAGACGAGGCAGCCCCCATCCTCGAGGAGTTTACGTTATGTTCTTCCTTTTGTTATTTAATGAGCAAAGAAAACACCACTGACCATGGTCTTAGGTGTAGATGTTCTTTTGTGTGAAAACTGTCAGGTTTGTTCCTCAAATCTAGTTCATAAAATATCCTTCCACACTAGAAGGATTTATAAATGTTGACTTTGAATCAGCAGCTTCTAACAGTCTGGCCCGTAGGATGCACTCAGTAGTACTTTACTGAATTGCATTTTCCAAAACGATTGTCAATAAATTCTCCCCAGTTACTTCATCAGTGAATCCTTCATATTTTCACTGTGAGAAGTTATTAGAATACTCATCACCATATTATTCAATCAATCAACTGGTCAATAAGTATTTATTAAACTCTCCAAAAGCAAAAAATATGCTCTCAAGTAGTTCACATATTATTGTTACATTTGCTGAGTCAAAACAATTTTTTTCCTACACTACTGTGTGAAAGGAGGTCACCTATGATCTTACAAAGGGGATCTGGAACTCTAAGACAGGGACTGTGTGGTTCATGTAGTTACAGAAAACCAGACAGATTCTAAGCACAAACATCCATGGATTTTCAAGTCATCTTCCCCTTGTTTTCAGTAGTAAAGGCTTCTGTGTAGCAAAAAATAGCCTCAAGAAAATGCCAATCATCCTGGCAATGCTGGTGCCTGGTGTCACACACTCCCTCCAAGATTAGAGGGAAATTGGATATGTTCTAATTCCTGAGGATTATCTGGGGAATACACTAGCAAAAAAGAAACCCACCCACAATGAAGTAATACATCTTCTTATGGCAACTGTCTTTTATTAATGATTGTTTTGAACCTCCCTTCCTCTTGGGATGGCCCCTCTCTTGTTTCTCTTGATACGCATTTTTTCCATTTCAAATGCCTCAAAGGCACCTGCCTTTTGATGACAGTACCTTGGACAAGACTCCCTGTCCAGGCTGGTTTCAAGGTGTGTGTCTGTACCATAATGAGAGCTGAGCTTCTGTGGGTCCAGGCATGAGTTGCAATTCCTATTGACTCAGTCTGTCTCCAAGATAATCAACATGCCAGCAGGACATTATGCTCTCTAGACAAATCTTCTTCCTCAGCTCTTTATATTATTGCCTGCATCAATGAGGAGCCACCACAAAGGGAATGCCATAATGCTTCTATTGTGTGCATTTGAAAAATAATTGAATATAACAAAAGATGTGGACAATAGACTGGCATCATTTAATCTCCACACTTAACTTGGAAGACATAGAGCATATCCCATGCCAGAGCGAGAGAGAGAGAGAGAGAGAGAGAGAGAGAGAGAGAGAGAGAGAGAGAGAGAGAGAGAGAGAAAGAGAGAGAGAGAGAAATTGGGGCTTCAGAAATAGGGAGAAGAAACCTCACAGCATTCCTCTGGCTCAGGTTGTCTGATGTGTGAGGATGTGGGGTAGGACAGGGAGGAATGTGATGAATCCATGAGAAAAAGACTTAAGGAAATGCAGTTTTCAAGAACAGAGAGCATTGTGTGTGGTACTCAAGAACCTTTGGTTTTTCCTTACAATAATTTCAACCCTCAGGATAGTTTGGTTTTTGTTGTTAATTTGTTTTTGTCTTTCTTTGTATCCCAAGTACTTGGCATGGTGTCTTACTACAAGAGGGGCTTTAATGAATGTTCGTAGAAATAAATCAAATTGGATTCAATTGTAGAGCCCTGTCTAGATATCTATGGTCTCTTTCCCAGTAGTTGTGGGCTCTAGAGAGTCTGAATTTCCTCAGACTTCTGCTGGGACCTTTTGAGGACAATAGTAATGGTAATACAAGTATGAATACGAAAAATGAATGCAAATATACATATTATCAATAGTAACCAGATTTATAGTCAGAGAATCAGTTCAAACCCCAGTTCTGCAGCTGTGTGACTATAAAAAAGTCTCTGAATCTCACTGGGACATCTGTAAAATGAGAAGGTTGGGCTTAAGATCCTTTGGTATCCTTCCAGCTCTAAGTCCTGAGAGCCTGATAATGCTAATTTTTTTACCTTTGTAATTAGAGTCTACAAAATATTGTCCTCACAAAAATCTCTGAAAGGGATTTTCCCCATTTTACAGCTACTAAATGTCAGAGGCAGAATTTGAGACTTAGACTTCCTCTTGCCATGTCCAGCATGCTATAAACTATGCCAATGTAAAGCACAGAAGCAGGATTCAAGCTCAGGGCTAACTCCCAATGATCCTCTCTCCACTTTCCTATATTTGGGAATTCTTTATGCCCAGAAGTGACATTTTAATCCTAAGAACTCTGATCAGAGGGCTCTCCATGTTGTCTCTGTCAACTTGTGCTTACCGGCGCAGAAATGTAGGGTCTCTGTCCTAATGCTTCTTTGTCTCTTGCCTCCACCTCTGTCCCAGAGTCCTGCACTCAGTAGTCACCAACGCCTATTTGCTGAATGGATGACTGAGTCAGCTGCTATGATTCCAAAGCTAAAAATCAGGAATTGATGTTAGAAAAACATCCCATCCCTTTGAGCTCTCCTGAAGTCTAATGGGCTCAGGAGAAAGACTCTCCTACACACATTGTAATTCTCCAAATAGAAGCTGATGATGCGCACCAGTTGGCTTTGTGGCAGAGGAGTTTCTTGACCAAATCTTTGACTTGAGGGCTAAAAATATCCCTTTGAACTTTGGGACTCCGATTTTTTGAGCAGCCTATTGTCATCTCTTCATCTGGAGGCTGAATCTAGTGTTTTACTAATGTGACATGAAAAGAGCAATTGAGCTATGTGCCATAAGCAGGCAATATTCTTGATTGCCTTGGCATGAGAGAAGGAACATGTGGCCCTGGTAGCATGTCCTTAGTAAGGAGGGTGGGTCTCTGTGACTATAGTTGCCTTCTTTTCATGAGAAAATTTTCATGCTCCTCTTCCTTACTTTATCACAATTTTAATCCAGGTCCTGCTTGGACAAGCAACTTTTTGAAAAAGGGCTAATTCCTTCTTCCTTTTTCTATGATATTTCCTTTTCAAGATTCCCCCTGAATCAGCCTTTCAACGACTCAAACAGGAACAGCTTTGATTTCAATCACCCCGCCTCCAAATGTGTTTTATGGCTAACTAGGTCTATGCTAGGTCCAGTGAAAGATTTGGGGGAAGGAAAAGACATGATCCCTGTATCAAAAAGAGAGTTATCTAAATGGGGACAAGAAGATATGAATGCATTGAAAACCTAGAAAAGGGGAAATGGAAAGAGAATAAACATTTATATAGAATCTACTATGTGTTAGAAGGAGGAGCTAGGTGGCACAGTGGATAGAGTGAAGGGTCTGGAGTCAAGAGGACCTGAGTTCAAATAATGCCTCAGACACTTACTAGCTGTATGCCCCTGGACAAGTCACTTAACCATGTTTGCCTCAGTTTCTCATCTGTAAAATGAGCTGGAGAAGGCAATGTCAATCCATTCCAGTATCTTTGCTAAGAAAACTCCAAATGTGATCACAAAAGGTCAGACATGATAAAATTGACGGAACAGAAACAAAAAAGTACACTTTGCTGTGTATTTTGTAAACATTATCTCATTTAATTTTCACATTCCTGGTGGGTAAGTGATCTTACTATACCCATTTCCCAGATAAAGAAACTGAGGCAGATAGAGGTTAAGTGAGTAGGCCAGGGTTGTACGACTAGTAAGTATCTGAGGCTGGATTTGAACTCAGGTTGTCTTAGCTTCAGACATAGCTCCCTATCCATTGTGCCATCTAGCAGCCACCCGGAAAACAATGAAGGAAACAATGGAGAGTGATGGTTATGTGGGCACTGCAAGGGCTCCCATAAAGTGCTGAGGATTCCATTCAGCAACAGGAAGGATAAAAAGGGGGTTTCCCAAAATTCTCAGTATTTCCTTGAGTTCCCAAGGATTGTGCCTGAGGTATTTGTGTCACCAGTTGATAGTTTGGACATTCTACTTATGGGTCACGTGCTAAACTTTATGGTATAAGGTATGTACTCCTTGGTTTATTCCTTTGTTGGACTGCATGACTTTCCAGGCACCTTCCAACTTGAATTCTCTGACCCTGAGTCCTGGGTTCTTCTGGGGCCTCCAAATCCTTCCCTAAATACTTTCAGTCATTCAACAACATTGGCTATGCTATGCTCTTTGATTTGCTGAAGAGGCCATGAGGGACACTCGAAAGAAGAATGAATCAGAAACCATTCCAACTAAGTGGCAGGCACAGTGGCTAAAGGCTGGCTGGGCACATGGTGATAAAAATAAAACTACCATCTCTGTCATCAGTGAATTTCTGCTCTACTGAGTGGGGATAGGCAATTAATAAAGAAAAGTAAGTTCAAGACAAGGAAGAAAAGAGTTGTGACCTTGGGTATCTAAATAGTCTCTCTGGGTCTCAGTCTTCTCATATGAAAAAAAGGACAAATGATCTGAACAAATCCATTGGTTAACCTTCTGTAACCTCACAAAAGCAGTCTCTGAGAGTGAGTTGTTGGGCGATGCAGTTGAGGGCTCTGTTTAGAGTGCACCCCTCTTGTGGAACGATAGGCAAGGACAAAAGGGAAATGGGTGGAATTTCTTGACCATGGTGCCCCAGCTGCATCTCAACCACTTGTCCTTAGATCCACCATGCCCAGAAAAAATTCACTGTAGGAAGACTTTGGCACAAAAATGAAATACTGGTGGGGGAAACCTGCCTGTGAAATGTGTCACTGAGCCCTGAGCATCTTTAGTGTCACAATCTCTTCTGGTTCCTTTTCTGTGATTCTGGGAAAAGGCAGAACTGATTTGCTTCAGTCCTGGGAGTGGACACGTCAGAACCTCCTCCCCCTCTTCCCATCCCCCCACATGCACCCACTTTGGGACCTCATTTATTTTGAGCTGTTCCTGCCCATAAACTGCCGTTGTCATTCTCTGGTCAGGAATGTGCTTCCTGGCCTTTTTATGGGCCCCTATTCTCCTACATGTAAGGCCGCCAAGGCCCAGATGCTCCATGACGCTGACGTCAGCCCTGTTCCTTGGCCCAGCTGGTTGGAGGTGTGCTTTATAGAGTTCAACTCTGCACACTGGACCATAAAGATATAACGTGCACAGAAACTCCCAGCTAACATTGCCCAGAACCCTCCAACGCATCATTTTAATGTATAGACAGTAAGATTTTCTTTTTTTTATGTGGAAAAGTATTTAATCTTTCTATTGGCAATACCTTTTTATTGACCAGACTGTATTTGCCCTTCCAAATAGAATGTGAAGAACATCCCCTCCCCAAACAGAGTCGTAATGAATTTAGCTCAATTGAATAATCATTTACTGAGTACATATGGTATGTCAGTGACTAGAAAGACAGATAAAAAAAATAGCTCCTGTCCTCAGGATCTTATATTCTACTAGGGGAAACATCAGAAATCATATGTTACTTAATATAAGAGATACAAAATTACTGCAAGATCATTTTATTTTAAAAAAAATGTAATTTAAACAAAACAATGAGGTGGTGGAGTAGGGAAATAAAAAAGGCACTTGTAGAAGCTACTGTTCAATTTACTCTTGACCTAAGAATCCTAAGAGGTGGCAGGCAGGCAAGAGAGGATTCCAGGTATCGTGAAAAGTCAGTGCAAAAGTGTGGAGGCTGGCTATGGCATGTCACAAACAATGAATAGTAAGCAGGATGGTTTAGCAGGATTGTAGAGTGTGTATGGTGTGGATCTATAGGAAGACAGGATTCAATGAATGGGTAGGGTGGGAGTAGATAAACTTTTTAAGCGCATCTACTGCAACAACTCTAATAATAATAATAAATAATAATAAAAACCTTGCATGTATATGGTGATATAAAACTTGCAGCCTTCTACCTTTATTATTTCTTTGATTCTAAAACAATCCTTTTGAGGTAGAAACTTTTATTACAGATATTGCAGATGAGGAAACTGAGGCTGACATGCCATGGGTCAATAACTAGTAAGTATCTGAGGTAGGCTAATAGTTCTGTTTTTAATAACATTTACTAAATGGTTTACCCAAAGTACATCTTTTATATCACAGAGAGCATGCTGTATTTTTGAAAGCATGTTCACATTTATTAATTCTTATAGTTGATATTCAGAGCCATACATCCACACAGCCAGGAGATACTTAAAGTAGAGGATGCTAACTTCATTTTAGAATTGAGGAAAGAGGTAAAGAAAAGTCAAGTGACCCCAATTCAATGTAGTGACCTTTATTAAATATGTTATGCTTCAGGTGTTGTATTATGTACTGGGTGTAGGAGAGAGACAGAGAGAGAGACAGACAGACAGAGACAGAGACACAGAGAAACTCAGAGAGAGGAGGGAGGGAGAAAGGAAGAAAGGGGGATGGAGAGAGAGAGAGAGAGAGAGAGAGAGGGAGAGGGAGAGGGACAGGGAGAGGGACAGGGAGAGGGAGAGGGAGAGGGAGATTGAGAGGGAGAGGGAGAGGGAGATTGAGAGGGAGAGGGAGAGGGAGAGAGAGAGAAGAAAATTCTTTCCGTCAGGGAACTTAGATTGTATTACGGGGGGGGGGGGGGTCATTTTATTACTATTATCATTATTACCATTAACGATAATAATGATATTTAACTACAAAAAAGCAGCTATTTCATTCAGCTGTGGAACGTTCTATGCAATATTGACTATAAAAAGCACTCGTCCCAGAAACATTTCTATCTAAACCCCATGAGAAAAAAATGAGTCAAACACGATTATTATTGTGATCATCATTACTAACAGTTCCATCGGGCCTAAGATATTTAGCAGCTACTGTACTCTTCACCAAGAAATTCTAGCTCACTAATAGCAAATAGGTCAGGAAAAAGTTCGTCTTTTCTTCATACGTTGAACTTGAATCGTTTAAGAAGACGATGACTGTTCTCGTTGGCCTCTGAATACAAGAAGAAAGGATTCCGGAGAAGTCGGAATATTAGTGAAAATGACCCTAAAACCAATCATATATTTTAACCTAAGTGTTAGACTGCATTTGGTCCTGCTAAGTGTTGAGTTTATTCAAGACAGCTGCAGCGGCTTCTCTGAACTTAGCCTCGCAAGTGATATTTCATCCGGACAGGCGCAGGGGAGAGGGGAGTGGGAGATTCCAAGCAGCCCAAGGATGGAGGGCTTATCACATCCTCATTTCATGGGGCTCCCACGCTTGCAGCCCAGAGACTCAGCTGGGTTATGGGCATCACTGCACCAAGTGTGTTTCTGTTTAGAGAAGTCGTTTTGGATGGAGGCAGCTGAACGTTGATGTCCTTGGCTCTGACTACTACGTGAGTCATAGAGCAGTTTCCTCTGGCGAGAGTCGCTGCAGCGGGATCCAGGGTTCAGCCAGGTCAGATCGTTGTGGTGTTGGACAATGAAAGGAACTAGGAAAACTAGCCAAGAGCTGGGAAGCTTGGCTAACTTTAATTGTAAGTTCAGACGCAGGTATAAATATGCAGTGCTAATATAAAGCAACCTTTTCCTCAGTATCTTCCAGCTGTGGGAAGGGGATGCAGTCAGCTTTACTTTGGCTACCCTCAAAGAGTTTCTTATCTTACTGGATAGAGGAAGTGGAGAGAGAATGACACAGGCACTTTTAAGTGCCTGCTATGTGCCAGGCACTATTAAATGCTCTACAAATATCATCTCATTGTATCCTCACAACAACCCTGGGAGGGAAATGCTATTATTATCTGCACTTTACTGATGAGGAAACTGAAGCAGGCAGAGATTAGGTGAATTGCCCAGGGTTGCACAACTGGTACCGTATCTGAGGTCAGATTTGAACTCTTCTTCCTGCCTCCAGCCTCAGTGCCACTGTGCCACCCAGTACTAGTGCCTCTCCCACCTGGACCTTGTATTTAATCTGGGCATACTTTGTATCTGTGGGCAGCTAGGTGGTACAGTGGATAGAATACCAGACCTGGAGTCAGGAAGATTTATCTTCATGATTTCAAATCTGGTTTCAGACAGAATGAGTATTCATGGTGTGACCCTGGGCAAGTCATTTAACACTGTTTGCCTTAGTTCCTTCATCTGTAAAATGAGCTGGAGAAGGAAATAGCAAACCACACTAGCATCTTTGCCAAGAAATCACCAAGTGGGGTCACCAAGAGTCAGACACAACTTAAAAATAACTGACCAACATATTTTGCATCTGCTTATATAATCCTGTTGTCCTCTACAACCCCCCATTCCCTGTCAAGAATATAAGGTTCTTAGGCATAGGGTTACTTGACTAGGGCAGCTAGGTGGTGCAGTGGATAGAGTACCAGTGCAGGAGTCTGGAGGAACTGAGTTCAAATCTCACCTCAGACACTTGATACTCACTAGCTGTGTGACCTTGGGCAAGTCACTTAACCCCAATTGCCTCCTCCTGTGTCATCTCCAGTTATCCTGATAAATATCTGGTCACTGGATTCAGATGGTTCTGGAGGAGAAGTGAGGCTGGTGACCTGCACAACCCTCCCTTATTCAAAATGAAGTCAAGTACAAGTCATGTCATTATTTCTCTGATGGCATGGTCTTCTTCAGCAACGAAGGACGAACACACATACACACGTGACCAGGGCCCAGGGCTTAGCACAGTGCCAAGCTTACAGTAAGCACTTAATAAATGTTTGTTGTTGACAGTGCCTAATTGTTACTAATAATAGCCATAATAATTTGTTTTGAGACCAGATCTGTGTTTTCACTGCTATAAGAATTTTCCACAGAGGAAACATCCCTCCACTCATGCAGATCCGCTGCTCCCCTACAACTTTGATAATTGTCTGGAGGCACTGAGAGCTTAATGATTGACTGAGAGTTACAGGGCCATATGATGGGGCAGAAGAAGTACTTCACTACAGGTCTGCCTGATTCTGAAGCTAGCTCCCCATCTATTATGTCACCTTGACTTTGAAATAGTGAAACTTCAAAGTTCTACTTGAGTTTCAATTTGTTCCTTAAATATATGATGGGGAGACCTAGATTATCGATAGTTCACGTGGGGGAAAATCATCCCACTACTTTGATAAACAGAGGCTAAACATGAATCAGTTAACTCTTATTTCTTCAGCAGTTCCTATGCACCAGATACCGTGCTAAGCTCTGGGGCTACAATGAGAGGAACGACAAAGCAAAACAAACAAGCAAACAAATTATAACCAGTCTCTGCTTTCAAGGAGCTCGTAGTCTGATAAAGAAAGCACCACACAAGCAGCTATGGACAAATATAACACAGGCAGGGAAATTGTGGGGAATCTCCGAGGGAAATCGCTAACATTAAGGAGAACTAGCAATAGGACACTGAGAGAAGAGATTTAAGGAGAACTAGCAATAGGACACTGAGAGAAGAGATTTAAGGAGAACTAGCAATAGGACACTGAGAGAAGAGATCGATGAAGTGATGAAGGAAAAGAGTTAGAAAGGGATGTCTGATGGAAGATTTCAAAGGAGGAGATCTGTATCTGAGTCTTTGCCCTCAAGTTGTCTGGATGCTTCATAAAGCAAACATTACCTTGGGTGTCCTTAGCCTTCCGATCTGCTTCAGATGAAATAAAGACCTTCAAAGGCCAAAACCAAAGGAGTCCCTTGTTGTCCAAGAAGATCATTTCTGTCTGGTGAATAATGTCAGTAAATGGAAACTGAATGACTTCTGGTCTCCAAATTGACATCACTCTATCTCTCCATCCCCATTTCCTTTTCCTTTCCTCCACATAACCTATGCTGTGGATGAACTCCTCCTCCTCTTTCTCCTTCTTGTCTTCCTCGTCTTTCTCCTCTTCCTATTCTTCCCCTTCCTCCTCCTCTTCTTCTTTCTCCTCTTCTTCTTCCTCTTCCTCTCCCCCTTCTTCCTCTTCTTCTTCTTCTTCTTCTTCTTCTTCTTCTTCTTCTTCTTCTTCTTCTTCTTCTTCTTCTTCTTCTTCTTCTTCTCCTCCTCCTCCTCCTCCTTTTCCTCCTCCTCCTCCTCCTCCTCCTCCAAATTTGTTTATTTGTTTTCAGTTGTCAACAATCACTTCCATATGTTTTACATTTTCTCTTCCTCCCTCCTCAAAATGTCACATAATCTTATATGAGTTCTACATATACGTTCTTATTAAACGCATTTTCACATTACTCATGTTGTATGTAGAAGAATTGAAATAAATGGGAGAAAGCATGTGTACAACTAAACAAAACCAAACATAACAAAAAAGAAAATAGCCTGCTTCATTCTGTGTTGTGATTCCATAGATCTTTCTTTGCTTATAGATGGCATTTTGTAGCATGAGTCCTTTGGAAATATTTTAGGTCTGTGCATTGCTGTGAAGGACTAAGTCTATCAAAATAGTCATGACACATTGTCACTGTTACTGTGTATAATGTTCCCCTGGTTCTACTCAATTCACTTAGCATCTGTTCATGTAAGTCTATCCAGGCATTTCTGAAGTCTTCCTGTTCATCATTTCTTATAGCACAAGAGTATTCCACGACATTCACATACCACAACTTGCTTACCTGTTCCCCAGTTGATGGGGATTCTCTCAATTCCCAGTTCTTAGCCACCACAAAAAGAGCTGCTATAAATATTTTTGTTCATGTGATTCCTTGTCCCATTTTATGATATCTTTGGGATACAACTCAAGAAGTAGTATTACTGGGTTAAATAGTATGCATATTTTTATAGCCCTTTTGGGCATAGTTCCAAATTGTTCTCCAGAATGGTTGGATCAGCTCACAACTTCACCAACAATGGATTAAAGTTCCATCTTCCATCTTTTCCAATATTTGTCAATATCCTGTTTTGTCATGTAAACCAGTTTGATAGGTATGATATGGTACCTCAGACTTGTTTTGATTTACATCTGTCTAATCAATAGGGATTTAAAACACTTTTTTATGACTACAGATAGCTTTAATTTCTTCCTCTGAAAACTTTCTGTTCACATCCTTTGACCATTTGTCAACTGGGGAATGACTTGTATTCCTGTAAAATTGACTCAATTCTCTATATATTTAGAAATGAGGTCTTCAGCACAGATACTAATTATAAAAATGCTTTCCTAGTTTTTTACTTCCCTCCTAATCTTAGTTGCATTGACTGTACAAAAATCGTTTCAATTTAATGTAATCAAAATTAAACATTTTGTGCTTCATAATGTTCTCTATCTCTTGTTTGGTCATGAATTCCTCCATTCTCCATAAATCTGACAAATAAACTGTTCCTTGCTCTGCTAATTTGTTTATAGTAACAGTTTTATACCTACATCATGTACTCATTTGAATTTTTTTCTGGTATATGGTGTCCGGCATTGGTCTATGCTCAGTTTTTGCCACACTATTTTCTAGTTTTCCCAGCAGATGTTGTCAGGCAGTGAGTTCTCATCCCAGAAGCTGGGATCTCTGGGTTTATCAAACAGTGGACTGCTATAGACATTGACAACTATGTCATGTGTACCCAACCTATTCCACTGATCTACCACTCTATTTCTAAGCCACTACCAAGTGATTTTGATGATTGTTGCTTTATAATACAATTTAAGATCTGGTATGTTTAGGCCACTTTCCCTACCATTTCTTTTCATTGATTCCCTTGACATTCTGGACCTTTTGTTCTTTAAGCTGAATTTTGATATTATTTTTTCTAGCTCTATAAAATAGATTTTTTGGTAGTTTGATTAGCATTGTACTGAATAAGTAAATTAATTTAAGGTAGAATTGTCATTTTTATTATATTAGTTTGGCCTACTCATGAACAACTGATGTTTTTCCAATTATTTAGATCTGGCTTCATTTGTGGGAAAAGTGTTTTGTAATGGTGTTCATAAAGTCCTTGAGTTTGTTTTGGTAGATAAACTCCCAATATTTTATCATTTCTACAGTAACTTTAAATGGAATTTCTCTTTTTACCACTTGTAGGTTGGCTATTTTTTAGTAATATAAAGAAATGCGAATGATTTATGTGGGTTTATTTTGTATCCTGCAACTTTGCTGAAGTTGTTTATTATATCAAGTAGTTTTTTACTGATTCTCTGGGAATCTCTAAATATATCATCATATCATCTACAAAGAGTGACAGCTTAGTTTCTTCTTTGCCTATTTTAATTCCTTCATTTTTTTTCTTCTTTTGTTGTTAAAGCTAACATTTCTAGTACCATATGAAATAACAGTGGTGATAAGGAACATTCTTATTTCACCCCCAATCTTATTGGAAATGCATCTAACTTATCCCCGTTACATATAATGTTTGCTAATGGTTTTAAGTAGATGCTACTTCTTATGTTAAGGAAGGCTCCATTAATTCCTACGCACTGTAGTGTTTTCAGTAGGAATGGGTGTTGTATTTTGTGAAAAGCTTTTTCTTCATCTATTAAGATAATCACATGCTTTCTGTTATTTTTGTTGTTGATATGATCAATTATGTTGGTAGTTTTCCTAGCAATGAACCAGCCCTGCATTTCCTGGTACAAATCCTACCTGATCACAGTGTATTATTCTCAGGATAAGTTGCTGTAATCTTTATGCTAATACCTTATATAAAATTTTTATATCTGTATTCATTATGGAAATTGGCCTATAATCGTTGTTTAGGATTAGATTATTAATTTCTAATTCATTTTCAGTCTATTCTTCCATGACCCTGTATTATATATAATTTTTATTGCATCCTGATCTGAAAAGGATGCATTAAGTATTTTTGCCTTTCTGCACTGGGTTGTGAGATTTTTATGCCTTAGTACCTGATTAATTTTTGTATATATGCCATGTGCCACAGAGAAAAAGGTATATTCTTTTCTATCACCATTCAGTTTTCTCCAGAGATCTATCATGTCTACTTTATCCAGAATTTTATTCACCTCCTTAACTTCTTTCTTGTTCATTCTGAGGTTAGATTTATCAAGTTCAGAGAGGGGGAGGTTGAGGTTCTCCACTAGTATTTTTGCTGTCTATTTCTTCCGGTAACTCCCTTAACTTCTCCTCTAAGAATCTGGATGCAATACAACTTGGTGCGTATATGTTTAGTAATGATATTACTTCATTGTCTATGGTGGCTTTTAGCAGGATATAGTCTTCTTCATTATCTCTTTTGATTAGATCTATTTTGATTTTGTTTTGTCTGAGATTAGGATTGCTACTACTTCTTTCTTTTTTCATTCAGCTGAAGCATAATATATTCTGCTCCAGCCTTTGACCTTGACCATGTATCCCACTGCTTCAAATGTGTTTCTTGTAAAGGACATATTGCAGGATTATTGTTTTTAATCCATTCTGGTTTCTGCCTCCATTTTATGAGAAAACTGATTCCATTCACATTCACAGTTATGATTATTATCTGTGTCTTTCTCTCCATCCTACTCCTCCCATTTATGGTTTAATTTTCCCTTCTTTCCTTTCTTCAAAAGAGTTTTACTTTTGACCATCACTATCCTTAGTCTTCCCTCCCTTCTATCACCCTACCACTCTTTTCTTTCTCTTTCCCTTTACTACTTCGTCCCTACCTTCTAACTACCCCCTCCCCTTTCTTTCCCCTCCTATGGCCTGTAGTGCAAGTTAGATGTCTATACTTACCTGAGAATATTATTCCCTTCTTGAACCAAATCCAATGAGAGTAAAACTCAAACAATGCTTATCTCCCTCCCTTCTTTTTCTCTACTATATATTTGTTCCTCTTCATCTGATATAATTTACACTTTTCTGCCTGCTCCTTTCCTCTGCTCCCTTTGCACTCCTTAATTAGTTTTTTTTTTAATTATCACATTAGGTAATTTATACCTGAACTGTCTATCTATGTTTACCACTTTTAAATGTTTTAATAAATACATAATTCTCAAAATTAACAAGTATCATACTGACATATAGGAATGTAAACAGTTTGTCCATAATGAATAACAAGCTTTATTTTTCTTTTTCCCCCTTTTCCCCTTTTTATGCCTTTCTGGGCTCTTATATTTAAAGATCAAATTTTCTATTGAGCTCTGGATTTTCCATCTGGAAGGTCTGGAAATCTCTTATTTCATTGAATATCCATCTCCTTGCTTGAAAGATTATACTCAATTTTACTGGGTAGTTGATCCTTGGTTGTAGTCCAAGCTCCTTTGCCCTATGGAGTATCATACTCCAATTCCTCTGATCTTTAAATGTAGAAACTGCAAAGTCCTGTGTAATCTTAACTGTAGTTCCTCAATATTTGAATTTTTTCTTTTTAACTGCTTGCAGTATTTTCTCATTTATATGATAATTCTGGAATATTCCTTGATGTTTTCAATTTGGGATCTCTTTCAGTATGTGGTTAGTAGATTCTTTTGATGACTATTTTGCACTCTGGATCTAAGACCACAGGACAGTTTTACTGGATGATTTCTTCAGAGATACTATCTAGGCACTTTTTTTTCACCCTGGCTTTCTGATAGACTAATAATTCTTAGATATTCTCCCCTGGATCCATTTTCCAGGTCTCTTGTTTCTCAAATGAGATATTTTACATTTTTTTCATTCTTTAGCTTTTGTTTGACTGATTGTTGATGTTTCATAGAGTCATTTGCTTCTACTTGCCTAATTCTAATTTTTAATGAATTGTTTTCTTCAGTTAGTTTTTTTACTTCCTTTTGAAAGAGTTATTTTCTCCAGTAAAGTTTTCTATCTCCTTATCCATTTGACCAATTTTACTTTTAAAGGAACTGATTGCATTTTTAAACTCATTGGTCAATTTTTCTTCTACCTCTTTAATTTAGTTTTTTAAATCCTCTTGAACTCTTCCAAGAATGTTCTTTGGACTGGAGATCAGTCCATATCCCCTTTTGAGGTTTCAGATGTGTGTATGGCATCAATGCTGTCCTCTTCTGAATTTGTATTTTGTTCTTCCCTGTCTCCATAATGAGATTCAATAGCCTTTGGTTTTCTAATTTCCTTCTTGCTTACAGTGATTGTCTTTTCCATGGTTTGTAAGTGGATCTCTGCTTCTGGGCACAGGGGGCTCTGTCCCACATTTCTTGTGCTGGATACTAGGGTCTTGGTTGCTGGTTTTATATTATGTAACCCCCGGTTCTTTCAACTTGAAGTTATATAATGCTGCAGCTTACTTGGTGCAGAGTTGACTAGTATATGCCAAGTTTAAGACCAAGTGAAGTCTGAATTTCCCTGGGGTTACACTGAAGCTCACATTGTGAGCTGTGGGGGAGGGGTGGTCTGACCATTGGAGGTCTCCCCCTACCCTAGGGCTGCACTAATTGCTGTGCTGATGTCTGTCCAACTTCCCTGGCTGTATAAGGCACACTTGGGATCCTGGTGTTGGTGCCTGCCAGCTCCACCCCCTTTGGGCTCAGGATCTTCTGCTGTTCCTGACAGGTGGGTCTTGCTTGGATGCTTCTGGACCTGCACCAGTTCCCTTCCAGCAAAGCAAGAGGCACTCTTACCAATGGTCTCCCTAGTCTCCCAAAATAAAAGACTGTGTAACTGTTCTTCTGACTCCACTATTCCATGATGTTTCCTGGGGCAATATTCTCTGTGGTTTTTCAATGTTAAGAAGGGGGGGGGGGGTGAGAGTACTTACAGTTTACTCCTCCATCTAGGCTCCAGGAAGTTCAAGTAGGTGACTCATATATTTAGTCTGTGGGCTGATAGCCCTAGGTATAGCTGCTGCAGCTGCCTTGGGTCCTGCATTTCTCTCTCACACAATTCTGCTGGGAATCTGAACTACTGATGGTTATTCAGTCCAGCTGAGGCATTCTTGTTCCACTATGATCACCTCTGTGCTGGCGCATCCTTAGTGCACTGTACTTCCCCAGCCCTGTGTAAGAGATCCTTCATATTGCTCTTTTGGGTGGTTCTTGGCTGGAAATTTTCCACACTGTCTACCACTGTATTGTGCCACTCTAAAATTCATTCAGATTTACTTCTTAGAGGTATCTGAAGGAATATGTGAAGGAGCACAGGTGAGTGTCTGCTTTCACTTCACCTTCTTAACTCCACTCCTCTTCCTCTTTTTCTTAATAGTATTTTAAAATTATGTGTAAAAGTATTTTTCAACATTCTATTTTTTTCAGATTTTGAGTTCCACTGATCCAACCACTCTGGAGAGCCATTTGGCACAATGTCCAAAGGGCTATAAAAATGTGCATACCCTTTCACCCAGCAATACCACTTCTAGGGCTGTATCCTAAAGAGATCATAAAAATGGGGGAAAGACCCACATGTACAAATATATTTATAGCAGCTCTTTTTGTGGTGGCCAAGCATTATAAATTGAGGAGATGTCCATCATTTGGGGAATGACTTAACAAGTTGTAGTATATAAATGTAATGGTAAGAGGGGGTTCAAAAGCTCACTAAAGAAAATAGTTCTTTAAAAATTAGAAGGGAGCATAAGGAAGCTAATGACTTTATGAGAAACCAAGAAATTACAAAACAAAACCAAAAGAATGAAAAAACAGAAGACAATGTGAAATATCTCATTGGAAAAACGACTGTCCTGGAAAACAGATCCAGGAGAGAAAATTTAAAAATTATAGCGCAACCTGAAAGCCATGATCGACAAAGGAGCCTAGACATCATCTTTCATGAAGTTATCTAGGAAAATTACCCTGACATTCTAGAACCAGAGGGTAAAATAAATATTGAAAGAATCCACTAATCCCTTCCTGAAAGAGACCTGAAAAGGAAAGTCCTAGGAATATTGTAGACAAATTCCAGAGTTCGCAGGTCAAGTAGAAAATATTGCCAACAAGTAGAAAGAAACAATTCTAGGACTGTGGAAATATAATCAGAATAACACAAGATTTAGCAGCTTCTACATTAAGGGATTGAAGGGTTTGGAATATGATATTCCAGAAGTCAAAGGAATTAGGATTAAAACCAAGAATCACCTACCCAGCACAACTGAGTATAATACTTTGGGGAAAAAATGGTCATTCAATGAAATAGAGGACTTTCAAGCATTCTTGACAGAAAGACCAGAACTGAATAGAAAATTTGACTTTCAAGCACAAGAATCAAAAGTAGCATGAAAACATGAAGGGAGAAGAGAAATTCGAAGGGATTTACCAAAGTTAAATTGTTTACATTCCTACATTGAAAGATCATATTTTTATCTCTTGGAACTTTTCTCAGTATTTGGGTAGTTGGAGGAATTATACATATATACATATGTATATCTACATATACATATATTCATATATATGTATATATAGATACAGACAGTGGGTACAAGATTAGTTGAATAGGAAGGCATGATATCTAAAAAAATAAAATTAAGGGGTGAGAGAGGAATATATTGGGAGGAAAATGGGAGAAATTAAATGGGGCAAACTATCTCTCATAAAAGAAGCAATAAAAAGCTTTTTCAGTGGAGAGAAAAAGGGATAGGTGAGAGGGAAAAACTGAAGTTTACTCTCATCACATTTGGCTTAAGGAGGGAATAGCATGCACACTCAATTTGGTATGACAATCTGTCTTACAGGACAGGAAAGTATGGGTGAAGAGGATAAGTGGGGTGGGGGGGATAATGGAAGGGAGGGAAAATGGGAGGAGAGAGTAATTAGAAGTAAACACTTTTGGAGAAGAACAAGGTAAAAAGAGAGAACAGAATAAATGGGGGGGGAGGATAGGATGGAGGGAAATGTAGTTAATCTTACACAACATGACTATTATGGAAGTCTTTAGCGAAAGTTCACATATATAGCCTATATTGAATTGCTTGCCGTCTCAGTGGGTTTGAGTGGGGAGGGAGGAAGGGAGAGAAGTAGGAACTCAAAGTTTTAAGAATGAATGTTAAGAATAGCTTTTCCATGCAACTGGGAAATAAGAAATAAAGGTAATGGGGTATAGAAATCTATCTTGCCCTACAAGAAAAGAGAGAAGTTAAAGGAAGGGAGGCGTGTGTTAGAAGGGAGGGCAGATTGGTGCAAGGGTTATTCAGAATGCTTGGTGTTTTCAGGTAGGGGTAGGAGAGAGATGAGGAGAAAATTTGGAACTCAAAATTATGTGAAAATGAATTTTGAAAACTAAAAATACGTAAATAAACTTTAAGAAGAAACAAAGTGTTGTTTCAATTTGCACTTCTCTAATCAATAGCGAATTAAAACATTTTCCCCCATGATTATAGATACCTTCAATTTCTTTATCTGACAACTATACGTTCATATCCTTTGACCATTTATCGTTTGGATGAATGACTTGTATTCTTACAAATCTTCCACACATATCTATATCTATCTATCTATCTATCTATCTATCTATCTATCTATCTATCTATCTATCTATCTATCTATCTATCTATCCTTCTATCTACCTATTTAGCCAGTTAGCTATAAATAGATAGATACATATTTTTAGAAATGAGTACTTTATAAGAAATGCTGGATGTAAAAAAAAAATGTTTCGCAGCTTTCTGATTCCCTTCTTAACTTGGTTGAATTAGCTTCTTTTACAAAACTTTTTGAATTTAATGTAATCCAAATTTTCCATATTGCATTTCATAATGTTCTCTATATTTTCTTTGGTCATAAATTCTTCCCTTCTCCATAGATGTGACAGGAAACTCTTCCTTGCTCTCCTAATTTTCTTATGGTATCACCCTTTATGTCTAAATCTTTTACCTACTTTAACCTTTTGTATGCCTAAAAAACCATTCTTCTTACACCTCACTCTCCACACTCCATATTTTTCTGATTCTGTGACTTCTCTCATTTGCTCTCCTAGACATGAAATGCCCTCTCCCTTCCCCCTTTCCTGTGAAATCCCAACTCACCTCTAAAAGAGCTGCTTTAATACCATCTCATTCAGGAAAACTTCCTTGTTTTCCCCATTTAGTGCTAACTCACCCCCTCCCTTACCTTACCTGACAATTTGCCTACTTGTGAATAGCACATTGTAGGCACTTAATAAATGCTTATTCACTTGACTTTGTGTATATATGCACCATATTTCTTCACTATACTTCAAGCCTCCTAAGAATTCTGAAGTAAAGTTTAAGTCACATCCCCTCTTTACTCTTGGGCTTCCCTTTTGTTTCCAGAACAAACTATGATTCCTTGTTTGGCATTTAAAGCCCTGCACAGTGTGGTTCCAACCTTTCTTCCCAGGTTTAGTGTACATGTTCCTCTTCACATGCATGCTATACTTTAGACAAACTGTTACTCTTCATATACTATATTCAATTTCCAATCTCTGTGCCTTTGCATAGGTTGTCCTCCATGATTAGAATATACTCCTTCCTCATTTCTTCCCCTTAGAATCTTGAGCTTGCTTCAATACTTACTTCAAGCCATCTCTCATATGACAAACTTCCTGCTCCTCTCACCACCCCAGATGTTAGTGTCTCATTCCAGCCAAAATTACTTTGCATTTACTTGTGTATGTGTGTGTACATGCATGTGTGTGCATACATGTGCATGTATGTGAACTATTTCCTTCTCAGTGGATGTGACATCACTATTCGCAAGGCACTAGTAGAATCTCAGCTCTTTAAAGGCAGAACAAATTTAGTTTTTTTTGTGAGTTTTTTGTTTTTGTACCCCACAATGTAGTGCTCAGAACATTAATAGGTACTTAATAAGTACTTGTGGAATCTGTTTGAATTTTTGAATTTACCACTTTATATCTTTATGATTTTAGCTATGGTATATAGCATATTTTCTCCCTACTGTAAACTCTAAATCTATGCCTTTTGAATTTGAACATTAATTCTCTATTCTAGCCTAGAAGAAATGAAAAGGACAATATGAGAAGCTAAGAAATACACATTTGTATCAGCTTCAGTGGGCAAACAGCTGTGGAGTGAAGGGTTGCTTCATTTTTTCATCAATTTCACAAGCATTATGTTTGCAATTTCAGGGAGTCTGATAGAGTGCTGGAAATTGAATTAAGAATAACTGGATTGAAATCATGCTAATTTTTTGACCATGGGAAAATTGATCAACCCTCAGCACTGCAGGCAATTCTGTAGAATGATAACTGACAGGTTGATGTTTTCATATTGATGGAATGATTTCCCACACCAATGAAATCACAGGTCCTTGACATCTTGATGTAAGGAACAATGACTCCCTTATGAATCTTGCTCGTGGATGAAAGGCGATGAATTTGACATTTTCTGTCATTTGCTTTTGTAGGTCCTTTGTCATCCAACAAATCCCAAGCAGCAATCTCTTCATGGTGGTGGTTGATAACCAATGTGCCTGTGATTCTGCGTCGCCCATTACCATGGCTCCAATTGAGATCAGGTATATCCTTTCTGAGCACCTGCAGAAATCATACACTTACACATGCTTCTGCTTGTGAGTGAAGGTGGAAGGCATTACAAAAAATCAGCAAAAGAAAACGTTCTCATTTTGATCTGATGAGCAGTTGGCATGAAATCCAATTATTTAAAGTAAATCAGAATTCATCAAATTACATGGCCAATTCCCACAGTATTCCAGGGTTTTAGGGGAAAAGAGGAGAGGATATTATTTCAATCTTTTCTTGGGGTGGGGGCAGGGAAAGGGCTAAGGGAGAAGAAGTCCTTAAGGGAGTTTATGTCCATGTTCTAGGCTCTCAAAATCTGTATTAAAAAGTAACATACTTAAGATTGCTCCTTAACTATAGTAAACATAATGAATCCCTTAAGTGTGAACGCTTAAAATCACAGAAAATCAGAAGGCGGCCAGAATCCTGTCATGGTTTTCATCCTGAAGTAAGTCATAACCTCTGTGTGTGTGTGTGTGTGTGTGTGTGTGTGTGTGTGTGTGTGTGTGTTGGGGGAAATAATAATCAGGGGCTAAATACTTCTCTTTCTCATTCTATCCCCTCCTTATCACTGTAAGCACAGAACAAGTCCACCACACAAAACAAATGCTTCTGGTGAGGTGTAGTGCCTTTTGTAGGCAAGAAGAGGTCAAATAAACACATTAAAGGTGTTAAAAAGGAGAGGGATTTAAAATATTTGTATCACATTTCTATATCATTTTCACTGCCAATAAATATATTGCTTCCATACTCTGATTCAGAGCCCTTGAAGCAAAAACAAAAGAGAGAAAATGGGATGGGGCCAAGCAAATCAGAAAAATAATCCAACCAAGGTTATCAATGCACCCAGAGTGCTCCCCCATAAAGAAAGGAGGTACAATTTCACATATCTTGTTCAGTCCAAGTTTGTTTATTATAGTCACCCAATTTTTAGTTTTGATTGTTTTTAAAGATTCCAGTTATAGTATGGTAGTTCTTGAAAAAATATTGTTTTCCTAGTTCTACTCATTTCACTTTTCATCAGGTCATACGCTTTGCATAATTCTGGTTTCTATGTATTTTTCATATTTGTTTTTTTCTTATGGCACAGTAATATTTAATTTCATTCATGTCACTCCCCAACCTATGAAGAGGTATTTTATTTTCAGTGCTTTGAAGCTTCAAAAAATGCTGCTATATATCTATATTACACATATACACACATATATACACATGTGCATATATATGTGTGTATGTATGTATGCCTGTATTTTTTTCTACCTTGGCAATTTTGGGTATTTTTGGTGTATGTACCTAGTAGGGGAATGTCTAATTTAAAGGAAATTGATGTTTTTGTCTCTTCCTTTGTATATAATACTTCCCAGAATAGTTGTACCCATTCACTGCTCCATCAACATTGTACTAGTATGATGTGTCTTTCCAAAATCCCTCCATTGTTGACATTTGTTAGAATGTGAGGTGAAACCTCAAAGCTTTAAAAATATTAAAAAATAATGCTCTGAAAGTCTTTCACTTGTTGATTAATAGTATACATTTCTTTTAAGGACAGATTGTTCATATCATCTGACCAATTATCCTTTGGGGGAATATCTCTTGGTTCCTCATATTTGAATTGATTACTTAATCTAGATAAAGCAGAGGAAAAACTCTTCTTAGTCATTTTCTTATTATTCCAGGTTCTCACTATGCTCTTCCCATTCCCTTTCTCATGCCTTGCAGCTGCCTGAATGGGGAGCCAGTTAGGTAACTCAGCTCCTCCTCTTCTGTCTGTCTCCCCCTCTCCTTTCTTTTCCCCTCCAAAGAAAGGTAAATCTGGATGGCCAGAGGATAGTCAGTTCACTTGGAGTTTACTGACTAGATTCCTTTCCTTTCCTTTCCTTTCCTTTCCTTTCCTTTCCTTTCCTTTCCTTTCCTTTCCTTTCCTTTCCTTTCCTTTCCTTTCCTTTCCTTTCCTTTCCTTTCCTTTCCTTTCCTTTCCTTTCCTTTCCTTTCCTTTCCTTCCCTTTCCTTTCCTTTCCTTTCCTTTCCTTTCCTTTCCTTTCCTTTCCTTTCCTTTCCTTTCCTTTCCTTTCCTTATCCTGGGCCATCTCCAGTCATCCTGATGAATATCTGGTCACTTGATTCATATGGCTCTGGAGGAGAAGTGAGGCTGGTGACCTTGCACAGCCATCCCTCACTCAAAACAAAGTCAAGTGCAAGTCATGTCATCATTTCTTTGATGGCATGGTCTTCTTTGGCAATGAACGATGAACACAACAACAAAACCCTATCTTTCTTTCTTTTTTAATTGAGATTTTACTTTCTGCTAATGGTCTTACCAAGACAGAACACAGAGAAATCTAAATTTCAGAATTTCAATATTTTCCATTTTCAACTTAAACAAAACCTCCCTCCCATTGCTTCCAGCCCTCCTGATTAACCTACATCAGAACATATTGGAAACTTGGGAATTCTGAAGAAGTTGATTCTCAGATAATGTTCTCCTTCAGAAGTTGCCCTCTTTCCCCAACCTAAACACACCCACTTACTGTACTCAAAGTCACCCCACCATCATGTGCTCATGGAATAAGCACTTTTTATATTAGTCTCAACACAACACATGTGGGAAGATGACCTTGCTGCCAAAGTATGGACTCCATACCAAAATGAAGTAGAAATGACTTCTGCCTTATGTATTTCATCATTCTTCCCTTGGAGGAGTACCTCCATCTTTGGTGTTGATGATGGAGAATATAGTTAGGAAGAAATACATCCATTAGTGCTCTCATCTTTTTAATCTGAGCAAGCAATGACTAATTGGGCTTCACTCTTTGAAAATAATCAACCATCTTCTGGAATAATTGGGTCACTTTTAGATCCTCACCTATTCTTTTTCCTCCAAGTCTGAAGATTTGGGTGGGAACATAAGGCTAATACCTAGAATTTGCATAGTGATTTAAGATTTGCAAAATACCTTACAAAATTCTCATTTTTTCCCTCACAATACTGGAATTTAGTTGTCATAGTTATCATCTTCATTTTGTAAATTAGGAAAATGAGGCAGGCAGAGTTTAAGTGAGTTACTCAGGGTCACATAGCTACCAAGTATGTTAGGTAAGATTTGAACCCAGGTCTTTCTAACTCCAGGTCCAACTTTCTACCTTTGGTGCTACTTAGCATACTCTAAAGACCAGTGATTTAAACAAATCTTAGGATCATATAAATTACTATCCTGGCTTAAACCCATCCTCTAAATAACGTAATTATTCATTATAAACAGGAAATCAATGCATATTCCATGGAAGAATACAATAGCATTTTATTTTTAACTTAAAATTTTATTTTAAAAACAATTTTGAATATTGATATGTCAATTAAACTCTCTCAATAATTATTTACATTCAACTCTTTGTCAGTACAACATTTTAGTCTCTTCTTTCAAATCCCCATCAGGATTCTTTGACTAATCATACTTATTCACGTTTTCCTCTCAAATGTTCATAGGCAGGTAGATGCAAAAAGCGAAGGGCCCTAGCATGAAGGACTTCATTAAACTGTGCTCCATTTCCGTATAAATTCAGTAGGGTCTGCTGATTTCTCTGTGTTTCTATTTGCCCCTTGTTCTAGTCCCTGCTGAGATTTACATTGTATGTTTTTATATGATCACCTGCGTTCCTCTTCCTGTAAAGATACTATTAGATCTTACAAAACCATATCTGAGTCCTGTGCACTCTATTTCATTTACGATGAAACGTTCTTACCTTTTGCTCCACAAGAGTTTGTGATTCAGCGTAATTGACCTCTATTGTTCATTTCTTTGTTTTCTTTTATATCACTAGATAAAAATAGTCATTGGAACTCATTTAACTAATAGAGATTTTATTCTGTGTGCCTATAGACCTTTCCTGACGCAGTTAGTGCCATCTTTGCATATTATTTTGACTTGACTCAACAATTACGAGCCGTGGAATCTCTCCACAGCATTACTGTGTTTAAGTCTTATAGTTCTACTTTTTTTCAGTTTCCATTATCTCAAAAGGGACACAGGCTCATAGGAGGAAACATAGAGGCTATATAGCCCAGTCTTTTTATTATACAAATGAGGAAAATGAGACCAACGAGGGTGAGTGACTAAGTCAAGTTGCCACAGGTAGTAAGTCTGAGGTAAGATTTGCAGTAGATCTTTTGTCTCTAAAGTCATCCTTCTTCTTGTTGTACTACACTGGCCCTCAGTCCTTTGCAGAATTCTTTGCATTCTTCATAATTGCTGTTACACAGCATTTCAGATCATTCTTCTATTGTTGGGGATCTAATTCATTTACATTTTTTTTTCTGATTTTATATGATAATGGTATAAAATCTTTGGATAGTTCATTTCTTAAAGCACTTTTAGAGTATATTCTTAGAAATAAAATTACTGAGGTAAAGAGATATTTTATTTTAAAATGAAAGTTCACTAATTATTGCTAGATTATCTTACTCAAAAATATAAGCTTAGAATTCCTCAAGTAATTGGTAAATATACTTGTTTGTAGTCAAACCTAGTAGCATTTAGTTTCATTATTTTCATTTTTTTTTTCAGAACTGTGATAGTTCTGAGGTAGGAATTCCAAGTGGCTTTATTTTTATCTTTCATTTTTACTTGCATAGCGAATTTTTGAGTTATTAATATTTGTTCCCTTTTTACACAATTACCTATTCATTTGTCCATTTATCCACTGTGATCTGGGTGATATTACTGCAATTAAAAAGAGTTTCTTATATATTTTCATTATTTTTAGGTGTCATAGTGGTCAAAATATTCTTGTATAATTTTACTTATTTTTTGTTATATAGTATTAACCTTATTTAAACATGTTCAAACATAATTTTCTCCTAAATTTATTCTATTTATTTGAAGGGTTAAAGTTCTCCCCTCCATAGTTTCATTTTTTAATATCTTTATAGTTTAAAAAAGTTTAAGACCATCATTCTGCTGGAATTCACTGAGGTACATAGTGTAAGATCTATGTTTAGATCACTTTTTCCTAGTTTGTTATTGCCAACACAATTGATTGGATTTTATTAGTTGACATTTGTTTCTAATATTTACAAATTTTTCCAAATCCTAACCCTGTCATATTTCCTATTCCCATTCTTCTATGTGTATCCCAAAGTAAGTAATTCACAAGGTTAGTAATTTGAAATAGACAGAACAGATTCACCCCAGCCCTCACCCTTTAAAAGATAATATATCTACAAAGCACAAGTAGAATTGTTTTGATGTTGTCTTTTGTTTTTTGTTTTTGTTTTTGTTTTTTTGCCAAAGAGGCTTCTCTGCTGAATATTTACCAGTGTGTTAAACACTGATTTAAAATACCTGAGATATTTATATAAATTTGAAATTTTTCTTCTATAGCCCAGTGAGATATAGTCAAACACATTTCCTTACATTATTGAATCTTAAATATTCCACTCATCGTGGTGGTGGCCTGGGTTCTGAAAAGCTATACATTGGAATGCAAACTCTGGAGGCTCCTACGCAGTTGGAAAAGATGGTGGTATGTGCCTGTGCCAGACTGTGTTTGTTGTCTAAGAACCAGTCTACCTAAGTCGAGAGGGAGCCATTCCCAGCAGCCTGGTTACTGGGTAACCATTTTGTTGGCCATAGCAACACCTGAAAGAAAGAAAGGAAAGTCAATATTGCGGTATGAGGTGCCTCCCTGGAGAGCATTGTGCTGACTTTGTTAATACAATCCAGAATGCGACTTGGAAATTACTGAGGCATTTTCAAGGACTCCCAAGTTAACCAAATGGCATCCTTGTGTCCTTTCCTTTAGGAAAATGCAAGAGAATGTGGAGGAGCCCTGGGCCTCGGTGCCAAACCTGTCCTCCTTTTGATCCCGCTGCTTCTGATGCTTTTTTCAAGGTGACACAGCCTGGTTTGTTCCCTTGGCATGCTAATTACATGGATAAACTGTGAACTGAAATATGGTGCAACATAGACAACATGAAATATAGTCCAACCATCAGCATTTCATGATTTTAACTGTGCGTGATATAAACTCTTAACGATATATCAAGCAAAAAAAGGTTATCTTTTTACTTTGCCAGTCATGCAAATGTGCAGTTGCCATATGATAATCTCACTTCATCAAAAACAGGACATCAATTGGTAGACAGGTGGTGGTCCTTCTCTGCTTTGTCCCATTGACACCAATTTCCACCTGTGTACTTTTTAAATAAAGTATATTAAAATCATAATCACCTTGTCTGAAGTGAGTATTGCAACCTTTCATAAAGTATCCATTTAATAAAATCAAATAGCTCACAACAACCTACTAATTAGGGGATGGGCTGTTCTTGTGGCAAGGGCAGGCGGAACCTGGAATGGCCCATGTGAGCCATTAACAGCCCAACGGTATCAAGAGAATGCAAAAAAGTTTGTCAACAACTTGATTGGATTCTCATTAGCAAATTAATGAAAGGACGTGGACCAATCAGACAGGATAGACAGGCATGGATGAGCTAAGTTGAATGAAAGGAGAACTGTCCTTGAAGTCATCACAAATGAGTATTGAGTTAACAAGTTATGATAATCATGTGTTTCAAAGTCTACAAAACATTTTATATGCACTCTCAAAGCAACTCTTGAAGTCTCTCAATTGTCATTAAGCACATCTTGGAAAGATGTGGAACCTGCGGCCCAAAGGGTCATACAACTAATAACTGTCAGGGATGAATTTAAACCAACATCTTCCACTCAGCTAAAGAAAAAAATAATAAATAATTATTCCTTAAAATAATTATTCCATAAAATAAAGATTCAATGGTTAGAGGTTATACCCATAGCTTTAATCATGTTGGTTTTAAAAAGAATCCTTTTAAGAAATATTCACTGATGTTGGTAGCTGGCATGTACTAAAAGAAGCACCAAAGTGCTGGAATGCTGACCGCAATTGTTAATAGCATTCTGTGCATTCAAAAACACAGGGGAATATAATAATTATGGTTATGGTAAATTTTGAAAAGTGTTTCATATATTATCTCATGGGAACCTCACAGAAACTCTATGAGTTGTTATTCAATCCATTATACATATGAGAAAACTGAGGCTGAGAGGCATTAAATGACTTGCTCAGGGTGACCCAGCTATTAAATAGAGTTGTTGGGGTTTGAATCCAGTTCTGCCTGACTCTGAGAATCAGTATGCTTTGAGTTAAGAGACAAACCTACTTTCAAGAACTCACTGTTATTTATATATTTCAATATATCTGTATCTATACACGCACATATATACATACATATGTGTGTGTATTTACCCTTCACAGAAGGAATAGTAGTGAAGAGAACAACCAAAGCTGCCTTTGGTAACACTGGATTATTTGGTGCTTCTATGAATGGGAGGCAAAGCTGAAACAATAAATGAATGATGAAACGATAAATGAATGCTGAAAAGACCCAGCCCTTCCCAACCTTTGTAAAACTCTCAATCCTGGACATGAGACCATAGTTCCCATAGTTTCATCATTAAAAGGAAAAATCAAGTCATAATATTAGTGATTCAAGTCTGGAAGTGACCTCGCCATTCATCCAGCCAAAGCAAGTCTCATCCAACTATATCAGTCTATGATTTGACTTTTCTTTTGTAAGGACAGAATTAAATAATTACTTCTCAGAGCTAAATGTTGAAAATAATAGCTCCTAGAGAGGCTGCATGGCATCCCTACAGCCATCCCTACAGGTTTCAAAGTCCACCTCTGACCTAGTCAGTTTGCTTTGTTGGATCTTCCTCCAGATCACTGATTGTGAGTATTCCTTACGGCTCTGTCTGGGACCTCTGCTCTTTTCCTTGTATATAATATTTTTTGATGTTCTCATTAGTTCTTTGAGGTTTTCCATCTCTGTGTGGATGATTATCAGTTGTATATCCCAGTGTTAGCCTCTCTCCTGAGCTTCAGTCTCATATCACCATCTCATTTAGATATCTCAAACTAAGTGTCATATGAATGCCAATATGTGCATAACAGAACTAAATTCCCCCTCCCACTCCAAATCACCTTATCTTCCAAAATTTCCTATTGCTCTGAAGTCATCCAGGTTCCTAACCTAGGTGACCTCCTCTTTAACAAAGCTGACCTATCCAAACCACTGTCAATTCATATAACTTCTACTTTCACAGCATCTCTTGTCTACTGTGCCTGTCTCCCTTGACTCATGCAGGTGCCATGTTGTCAAGTCAGATGAATTATTGCAACAGTAACCTTATAACTTGTCTATTTGCCACGAGTTTTTCCTAACTCCTTCCCTAGTCCACAAATTCCAAAAGTGATTTTCCTAAAATACAAGGGCTCCCTGTGACCTGAGGTCATCGATAAACTTTTCTACCAGTGAAAGCTCTTTGCAATTGTTGCTGTTCAGTCATATCTGACTCTTCATGACCCCATTCGCTGTTTTCTTGGCAAAGACACTGGAGTGGTTTACTATTTCCTTCTCCAGCTCAATTTTTTCATGAAGAACATTTTATTGTTTAAAATATTTTATTTCTCCCCAATTACATATGAACACAACTTTAACAGTAAAAAAAAATGAGTTCCAATTTTGTCCCTTCCTCCCTGACCCCAGTACTTACATGTGACCTTTGGCAAGTCATTGTCTTTTTCTGGGCCACCATTTTTTGTTTTGTAAAATGAGTTCATTGGACCACCTGAGCCCCTAAGAGTCCCTTCAATGTCTCAATTTCTAATTGTGTGATCCATTTCCCTGATTCCATGACAATTCCAAGCCAATAATCATTCCCCCAACAATTAAGTCTGACATAGTGAGTTCATTAGAATGTTGTGTCCACCTGTTCAACATAATATCCAAGGGGAGGAAGAATAGACCAACCTGGGTAAGACCAGTAGTTTTGAGGGGCACGTGTTTGTTACCAAGTATTTTGGGGTAAGGAAGCCCCTGTCATTCCCATTCCCTGCCTCAGTTGCCAGAGACACACAGGAAATGTATAATTATAGGTCTTGAGATGGGTGGCAGAAAGCCTGCTTGTATTTTTCCTTTCCCCATTTTAACTGCACTATCATCCCTACTCGTTAGCCCCATGCCTCAATCCCTTCTTCCCTTTCTCCTTCTACATGCTTCTTAACCACATTCCCCACTTCCTCCCTCAATCCAAACCCACATGGTCAAACCTTTCCAAAGTAATTGTCCCTGTGTACCCTCCCTAGTCATGGAAGGGCTTTGCAGTGGCGGTCTCACTGGCTTGCTCGCTGGCAGGTTTAGACCTAAAAGGCCAGGCCTAGAAGGACATGGGAAGGGTGGTTCTTTGCTCCAAAAAGACAGAGAAGAGCCTGCCAAGAAAGAAAGAGGAAATTTGGATGGGCTTCAGGATTACAGTTTACATTGGACTCTGCCCAACTTTCCTGGATGGCCTTTATTATATTGATGTGAGTGAGCTCGGTCCTTGATTGGCTTGTAGGGCCCCATGTCTTCAAAAATGTCATTGTCCTTGGCATGTAGCTCAGAAATTTGCACATAGTAGGATCCTACAAATGCTTCTGGATGAAGAGGATTCTGAGGAAGAAGAAAGTTGAAGAGGAAAAGAATAGAAAAGGAAAAGCAGGAGGAGGAAGAAGAGAGAGAATAAAGGAAAGGAGAAAGTGTTGAAGGAGGAAGAGAGGAGTTTCCCTTCTCAAGCTGCTCCCTGCTCCAATTCCTACTTCACTCAGCTGCCAGAGTAAGTTTTCCTAAAATGAAGATCTTTCCATGTCCCCCCATTCAACAAACTTCACTGACTCTGTATGGATCAAATTTGCAGTTCTCTGTTTAGCATTTGAAGACCATCCCCTTGCCCTTTCCAAACTTTTCATTCTTCTTAAACTTTATTGCTGTTCTCCTTCTTTGGCTCTCCTCAGTTCTTGCCTGGCCTACTGCAATAACCTTCCCCCTGTTTTCCCTGCCCCAAGGCCCTCCTTCCTCTACCCCATCCTCCTCCCAACTGTCAAAAGGCTTTCCTTAAAGCCCACATCTTGCTGCATCACCCCTTTACTTAGTAACCTACAGTGACTCTGTCCTCAATGCCATATCAAATAGAAAATCCAAATCTCTTGTTAGTGTTCAGTGCCCTTTTCAACATGAAACCTTCCTGCCTTTCCAGTCTTAAGCTTTGCTCCCTTCCATGCATATTACTAACTATCCATACTGCCTCTTTGCTGTGGGACTTCAACTCCTACTTCCTTGGCTGCCTTGATTGCCCCCCCATCTGGAATATTCTTCCTAATCACCTCTGGCTCCTAGCTTCCCTGCTTTCCTTAATGACTCTGATCAAATTCTACCTTCTATATGAGGCTTTTCCAGTCCCCCACCTCCTTCTCTGTGAGCATTTCTTTCATTTATACTGTAGCCACTATGAATTAACTTAGAAATTTTCTCTCCCAGGCAAACATGAGCTCCTTTAGGCTAGAGATTTGGTTCTGACTTTCTTTTACAATGGTAGGGGAGGGTGGACTCATTTAATTCTATTTCTCCCACTGAATGAAGCAGCTAAAGAGATCCTATACCTTAAAACCCTTTTCAATATATCTAATGTATCATTCAATGAAAGACTTCGAACAAAATTCAACTAACCTAGATAGCCAAATAGGGAATGGGTAGAGCATTCTAAGGCATTAGATTAAATGAAATGACTCTTCACAGGAAGTGTATTCATAGTGGCTGAAGAGACTCAGTCATGACTGGTAGGTTTTAGATAACAGAGGAAACCAATTTGTAATTCAATGTTTCAAAACTTGGCCACTTTGGTGGTAGAAGCTATACCAACCACATTTGTGAGGTGGGGAAAGAGAAGAACCTCATTTTCCTCCTTCCACCATGACCAGAGGAAGACCTTGTGAACTTGAAAAGATATGGAAGAATTGAGCTTGCCATGGGTATCATAGTAGTGTTCCTGGACAGCTAATGACAATCTCTGTATCAGGAGCCAGGGACAAATTACACAGACTAAGGAAAGACAACCTCAGGATTCTGGGAGGAATCTACAAAAAAAGCTCCACTATCCCTAAAGGGAACTGTGTGAGGACACCACAAAGAGGAGAAAAGGAATTCCAAGAATTGTGAGTCATAAACACACACATATACACACTCACACTCATGCACACATACCCTTCGCCATATTTTATGTTTTAAGCTTGAATACATTATGCCCTACACCCTAATGTACATACTTGACCATGCATTCTCAGTTTGGTGAGGGCGAGGAGGATGAGATGTATTTTGTGCCAACTGTTCTTACTCCCTTACTATTATGCTTTCTAAATCCATCTGGTTAGTTGATAATAAATGATCATCATTGGAGAAAAGTACAGTAGTTGGAGCTAATAAGCTATGAAGCATTAGATGACCCCCAGCATCTCAGAGAAAGCCGTATAACCCTAAGGTGCATGTGTGGGAGAGTTGTAGCTTCCCTCTAGGGGCCCAACTTCAGATGTGAATAGGTGTGGGAGGAATTAGACCAAAGTATGGCTTATATTTTTTCACCCCCAGCATATAGCACAATGAATGGCACAGAGAGTCTAATAAAATGCTTACTCACTGATGGAGGAAAAAAAAGGAGGAGGAAGGAGAAGGAGGGGTAAGGGGAGGAGAAAGGAGAGGGGAAAGGGAAAGGAGGGAGAAGGGAAAGGGGAGGAGGAATGAAAAATATCAAATACTATCTAGAGTTTACTATGTGTCCAACATGGCTAATTGCTCCCCTAAAGTAATAGGCATCTAAACCCAGACCCTTAAAAATGGTATGATCTGTTTGGAGAGGTTCCATATTGGTATCTCAAACTCACTAGGATTATCCTCTCTCTCCTTCAATCTACTTTTTTTCCTCATTCCCAAATAATGTCAAGGATACTGCCTTTCTACTGCTTTTTTAAAATTAATTTATTTGTTTTCAGTTTTCTACAATCACTTCCGTAAGTCTTAGATTTTCTCCCCCTCCCTCCCCAAGATGACATGCAGTCTTATATGAGTTCTACATATACTTTCTTATTAATCACATTTTCACATTAGTCTTGTTGCATAGAAGAATTAAAATGAATGGGAGAAACCATGAGAAAAAAAAAGCCAAAGCAAAACATAACACCAGAGAAAATATTCTGCTTCATTATGCATTCTTATTTCCATAGTTCTTTCTCTGGATGTGGATGACATTTTGCCTCAAGAGTCCTTAGTGAATGTCCTTACATTGCTGCGAAGGGCTGAGCCTGTCAGAAATAGTCCTTGCACACTGTGGCTGTTTCTGTGTATGATATTGACCTGGCTCTGCCTTTCTACTGTTCAACCATGTTCAGAGCTCAGTTGTCCTGTGAAGCCTCAGAACTGGTATCACCACTCACAGAAGATTTTTTCTGATCTCCTGCATTGGCAGCATCCATTGCAGAATCACTTCGGATTTGGTTTTGTACAGATTGCATATGTTTTTGTCTGTGTATGTGTTGTTTCTTCCCCTTCATTTTCCTTCAGGACAGGGTTGGTTTCTCTTTTGACCTGTGTCTCCCAGGTGCTGAGGACAGGTTCTGGCATAAAGTTGAAACTCAACTGATATTTGTTGGATTTGAATTTAATTGGAATTATACTCATTATGAATAGAAGAGAAAGGACTATAGGCTAATCTAGTCAAGGAAGACTTCTAAGGAAAGGTATGATTGAAGATTTAAAACATAATAATATAATGGATAGAATACCAGACTTTAAGTGTATGAGATCAAGAAATGCTGAGCTTCAAATCTCACATCTGAAATTCACTAGCTTTTTGAATATAAATAGTATCATCCCTCGGTTTTCTAATCTGTAAAATAAGAAGGTCAGATTAGATTACTTATAAATTCCCTTTTAGAAATAAATAGATGATCCCATGAGTTGGCCTTATGGAAGATTAGGCTTTAGACAGGTGGGAAAAGAGAGGTCTTTTCTTGTGTGAGGAAATAGGATGAAATAATAATCACAGTAGTCAAAGGGCTTCCAGAAGATATAAATTTACTTTGAGGGAAAAAGCATGAATGTTAGGGAACAGGGAAAAAACAAGTTGGGCAAATAGAAACCAAATCATGGAAAATATTCAATACCAAGAAAATGAGATTGAACATGATGCAATAGGTAAAAGGGAGAGATCACACACTCTAGAGCAAAGGAATGGCATAAAGGAAGGAGTATGTTGGAAATCTTAAGTGGGCAGCATTGAGTAGGATAACATGGAGGAGAAAAAGCAAAGTCTGGGGGATCCACTAAGATCTTATCATAGTGATCCAGGTGGGAAGCAATGAACACCTGAAGAAGAGATACAGTTACCTTTAGTAATAGTGGGTGCCTCGTTCAAGAAAGGCATTGATCACCTGTGGGTCAGCCAGCATGGAGAATTGCCTTGTGTCTGTGTCATAAGGGAATTCTTTGACAGACCTAAGCACATTAAGCATGAAAAGGAGACAACTTTAGAAGCTGGGACTTGAGGGAGAATAGGAGAATTGTCTTCACATGCTTGAAGGTCTGTATCATGGAAGAATGGTTAACCTTGTTTGGTATGGCATTATGGGGCAGAATCAGGATCAATGGATAGAAGTAACTAAGAAAGTAATTTGGGCTTGATCATCAACAAGAACAACAATAAAACTTACTAACAATTAGAATTGTTTAGAAGTGGAATAAACTGCCTCAGAAACCAGTGGGTTACTCTTTCTTAGAGGGCCTTAAGCAATGGCTAGAAGAGCATTTGTTGGGTATACTGTAGTGGGAATTCCTTTTGCATATGGGCTGAACTATTCTCCCACTGACAACCTTTCCAACTTTTTCATTCTATGATCCTGTCATCCTTTAACTACCGCACCCCACTCCCAAGTCACAAATGAATATATCCACCCACAGCAATTAACATGAATTTATCATATGCTAACTCTGTGCCAAACACTGTGAAAAATCATTGGAGATTAAAGCAACGACAATGACAACAAGAAGAAACCATAGGAGCCCATGCCCTCAAGGAGGTTACATTCCAAAGGGTACCAGAAGTTTGAACCACAATGTCGGAGCCATAAATGAACTTGAGTCTTCACCCATGAAAGTTTCTGAAAATTATTTCAGTGAATATATGAGAAGAATTTGTGAAAATATTTGAAGGAAAGATGTATGAAAACTTCTCCTAATGTGACAGAAGTTTGAAATTCACCTGAGCTTTAGAAACCTAACAATCTGAAGATAGGGAGTCACTGGTTGTGGTGAAGATGAAAGGTATATTCATAGGGAATCATATTACAAGGCCATGAGCTTGGGAATCCAACTTTCAAATCCACTCAAATTAAAGTGCAACGTTTGTTTGTAGACTTACACAATTGTGGGTTGAGAATTCATTTGAATTGAGTTCTTTCCAGTTACCGGTAACCAAACACTCAGGGCTGTTATGCAACCATGACTCAACAGGGCCTTTAGAAAACACATTTCCAACATGATGGAAATTAAAGAACAAACTTTGTTTGTAAATATTTGAAATTGCAGGTTTAAAATTAATTTGAGTTGCTTGCCTGCCAGTAACTTATAACACTTGGCGTTTTTTTATGTAATCATGCATACCACTCATGACTTTTAAAATAAATCATTTTAGGAAAAATGACTCAACTCAGGGAAATCCATTGGCTCTGGCTGCCAGAATAGATATTGGTGTTGGTTACACATGGTGATGAAAACCCAAGTAACAAGCAGAGATTCCCCCAAAATATTTGGGTTGGTTTTCAGTGACTTAACAAATAGATATAAAACATTTACTCTACACCAAGCATTGTGCTAGGGTCTGAAAAAAAGGGGAAAATAAAATAACTTCCCTCAAGAAGTTTTCATTCCATTACAGAAAATAAAAGATACATAGATCAATATGAAATATGTGCAAGACACAGAAAACAAACAAATGTATGAGAGAGTGATGGAGGGCTCTGACAACTGGAGGGATCAAGATGTATATGGGAGGTGACACCTGAGATGATCCTTAGAAATGATTAGGAATACAAAGAGGCTAAACTAAGGAGAGAATGCCAGCCTACAAAAATTCACTGGCATGATAGATGCAATGTTGCATTTTGGAACATGATTTTGTGGAGAGTCCTGATGAGGAGTTAGATTTGACACTCAACTCAGTCACCAAGTACAGTGACATTGGGAAATCCCTTTTCATCTCTTCAATTATGAATTAGAATGGACTAAAAAAAATCTTCTGAAGTCCTTTCCTATTCTAATACTCTGTGATTCTCTATGGATCCCTTGCTTAAACACCATCACTGAGATGCAGATATGAATTTTCTTCTGGATTAGGTTTACTTTGTACTTAAATGAAATAAAGAATAGAACTGACCCCTTTTCTTCCTGGCTAATTATCTGAGTTGTTTGGGGGTACCCCAGTGAATAAAGATGAAATATTTATATAGCAAATGAGAACAGGAGAGAACCATCCAATAGGACTACAAAGTTCACAGAGGATTATTTAGTTATTGTGGAGAGATGAGAATTGGCTTTCTGATTATTTTCTCAGATTATTAAAGTGCCCAATGACTCTTAGAAGGTTAGTCACTTCCTAAATTTGACCTAAATAATGAAGAAAACATAATATTTGCTCTTTTTTTCTGATTCTTGGACCCTCTTTGGGGAAAATCTACTGGCAATTCTCTAAGAATCACCCAAAACTCTGGGGCTGGGAAATAGTAAATGTGGTTTCAAAGAAAGTTGTGGGGCTAATTAGGCTACGTACGAGAAGGGTGATTCAACTTGTGGTCAATGTTGCTTCACATAATGGGACCATTTCACTGTTGATCTCTTGCCACTTAGCTCATTGGGTTAGAAACTGAGGGATTTGGTTAAATCCAAATCTACAGTTGAATCCACTTCAATTATAATGTATTTATTAAGTGCCTACTATGTGTGATCTCCAGATGTTGGGCTTCTGGTTCCCGATGACAACTTTCCCAAATTCTAGTTATCTTCCATTTGCAATAAAAGAATGGGCACAGTGCTGCCTTTCTCCACTATAGGAGAAACAATTCAGCTTGTGTTGCTCCAGTGGAGAGGGCTGACATTTCTATGTTTTTATATAGAGACGTATAAGGAGCAAATGCATAATTGATCATTTCTACCACAGTAGCAGAGCCCTTCTATCCCCTCATAGTTTTGAGATTCTCCTTCAATACTTCAAAGATTTAAGGGATATTGGTAATCCCCAGCAATGTTAGATGACAATTCACTCATGCCTTTTTAGTTTGAGCATTTCCTATGCAGTTTTTCTCCACTAATAATTTCTAAGAAATACATCCAAATCACTACATTAATTCCTCTAAGTTTTAAGATTTCTTAGTTAGCTTATATCTAATACTACCACCCTCCCCCCATGTTGACTGGTGCATTTTCTTTTGTGATGATACATTCCCTGGCCATATTCTTTGAGTCCAAGTCAATAATGACAGCATTCCATGTTCTCTAAAGAAAGTCAGGTAAATCTTCTAAGAAAATCATGTTCTATGATTCTTAGACATCCACAATCCCCAGGGGAATGTTGATATATTGATATAATGTTGAATACTGATATAAGGAAAAGATGTTTCCATGTCAAAAAACAACTTTGGCTCATTGATTCACTGATGGACCAAATTCATTGTCTCTCTGAAGAGTCAGTCCAACATATAGAAACTTACAGGGTAACTCATTGGGCTACACATCCAACTTCTTACATTGGCATTCAATATTTTTAAGTCAATTTGATTTTTCCAGTGTGAATTATTAGGTCATTCTCTTTGTGGATCTCTTTGAAGAAATACTGGAATATTCTGGGGAATCATAAAATGAGCACAGTTCAAACTAAAGCTTCTGGAGGACCTTATCATCCTCCAGTAAACTGTCTTCCATCTGTACAATGGAAAGGACTTCATTTTTAATAATGGTGACTGACTTTGGCAAACATATGACTTCCTTTTATACACTTCATTAGATTTTGAAAATTAATAGCTATTTGAAGGGTCTGTGATTGCTGCTACCAAGGAATTTGGGGGGATCTAGATAAATTTGTGATGGATTTCATGGTAAAGGACAATCATATAAGGCTGCAATTGACCCTATCAGTGTAGGAGTTCTATCTAAACCTGGAGTTCCTGAACTTGGATACATGTGTATCTCTAAAAATATAAACATATATATATACCTATGCTTGTACAAATAGGCACATATGGTTGTGTGTGTGGATACACATGCATAAATGTACATATGTATGCATACATACACAATAATGTGCATATAGACAAATATATGCGTATCCACATATCCACATCTATTCACACAAGCATGTACTAGTTTTGATACAGACAGATGGCACTGACACTTATTGAGCTTAGGCTCATAGGGTCATAAATTAAGAACCAGAAAGGATTCCAGGGGCATCTAAAACAAGCCTTTCATTTGTTTTTTCATATTAGGAAACTAGGATACAAAAATACTAAGTGACTTGCCATATAGCAGGCAATGGAGATGAGATCTGAATTCAGATCTTCTGCCGCCAGGGTCAGTGTTTTTTCTGATGTGCTTCAAGTGCAGTCCACTGAAAATCCTCTGTATTTGGATGATGAGGGAGAAACATCTATCTCCCACATCTTGTGCTGTGATTCCAACAGACCTTCCATGTTTTCCTCTTTGTTCACTTTCACTTTGAAGTCACTGAGTATCAGTGTAAATGCTGATTGAACCTTCTTAGAAAATCAAGCTTTTAGACTTGACCTCTCCATCCTTTAAAAGAGATGTTGGTTCATAAGTCACAGCTGCCTGCATACTTGTCTGTTGGCTATCAATCAATCATCAAGTATTTGTTAAGGATTTACTATGTACTCAGTAGTATGGGGCTGGCACTACACACACGTACCCATTTATGAATGAGTATGTGTGTATATTTATCCAGTGTTGCTATAGATAAGGATATAGTTATAGATATAGATATGAATATCATGGATATATCATCACTGAATAAAATATACCTGCCCCAAATTCCCAGATGTCATAGGGCTTACATTCTATCCCAGAAGTCAACATGTATACACCTAAGTTCATAGTTAAAAAGACAAAAATTGTGAGGCAAGATAATTACGTCCCATGTATGACATTTTTATCACCTCTGAATACACAGTGAAACCTAACTGGGGAATCACTTCCTTTGTCTTTCCAAGGAGAAACTTTGACTTGTCCTTTCATTTGCCTGAAGCTTCCTTAGGCTTTCTGGTTGTGTTTATCTCAAGAAAAAGAATGTTTCAATAAAACCATGGTAGTTGGCTTCTGAATGCAAGACTTCAGTGATGTCTTACTGGTAAAGGTGTCATCTCTCACATAATCCCAGGAAAGGACAATACAAAGGCTCTATCCAATCAAAACAAATCCAAGCAAAGATCGAATCTGCTCAAGGACTGATGTATAAGCCCTGTGTGTTACAGGAACCATGACATCCAGAGGGGCCTAAAGGGAAGTATTCTGGAATAGGAGTGAGGACACCTGAGTTCTCGTCCCAGTTTGTCTATGTCCTTGCTTGGACCAGAGTTAGTATGAGCAACTTGGTTGCCCAGGGCAAGTGACACAAAGTATTCCATCAGTTTCACTTCATAAGCCAATTTCTGTTGAACAAAAGGCTGGATCAGGAGAAATACATTTGAGATACCTCTGCTTTAACTTTTTACCTTGAGGGGTTGCTCTCTTATTTGAGCTAATACTTCTTTCTAACCTACTGTTGCTAAATTTGGGCATGGTGGGATGGGGTGTTGTTTCAAGCTGCTGAAGGAGGGGATCTGCAGGGTCCTTTGAAGCTCCATGCCTTGGAACACACTAATTGCCCTCAACCAATTATGGTGATAGGAAAGCCATTTTTCCCCTCAAGGCCTCAGTTCTGTCCTCTGTCAAATGGAAAAGTCAGACATTTTTACCTCTATGGCTCTTTCCTCCATGAACATTTTGTTTCATGGCCTATATAGCAACCACAACTGTTATACTTGTCATCTCTCTAATAAAGAGTAATAGGTGATGAGCTGGAGGTATTAATCAGAGGATCTGAAGGTACAATGGTGATGATGATGATGGTGATGATGGTGATGATGATGATGGTGATGATGGTGATGATGGTGATGATGATGATGGTGATGATGATGATGGTGATGATGGTGATGATGGTGATGATGATGATGGTGATGATGGTGATGGTGATGATGGTGATGGTGATGATGATGATGATGATGATGATGATGGTGATGATGATGATGGTGATGATGATGATGGTGATGATGGTGATGGTGATGATGATGATGATGATGGTGATGGTGATGATGGTGATGATGATGATGGTGATGATGGTGATGATGGTGATGATGATGATGGTGATGATGATGATGGTGATGATGGTGATGGTGATGATGATGATGATGATGGTGATGGTGATGATGGTGATGATGATGATGGTGATGATGGTGATGATGGTGATGATGATGATGGTGATGATGGTGATGGTGATGATGGTGATGGTGATGATGATGATGGTGATGATGGTGATGATGGTGATGATGATGATGGTGATGATGGTGATGATGGTGATGATGGTGATGATGGTGATGATGGTGATGATGATGATGATGATGATGATGATGATGATGATGGCTAACATTTCTGTAGCATTTAAAAAAAATTCAGCACCTGCCAAAAACTGTTGTACTTCCACAAGATAGAAACCTAAGGTTTTGTAGTTTGTTTACTTTTTCTGGGGAAAAGGAAAAAGATGAGCAAAGGCGCCCCTCAAGTTCCCAGCACACCCCTGGGATCCTGTCACTACACACAAGTAAAAGATTTCAGAGAAGCTCGGGATCCCCAGAGATGAGTTCCAATCTAGTCCCTCGTTACTTTCCTTATATCATGGTAGAAGCAGGCGTCACGCAGAAAGCTTCAGTGCGTGTTTGCTGCCTTTGAGCACAGATTCCCACTGGTCCACCACACATCCCCTGATCAATACACCAAAGCCCCAGAGTTCTCAGGGCACCCTCTTGACACATCCTTGTCCAAGAATCAGATCTCTTTTTAAATGGGAGTTACAGAGAAGGGGCTTTGCTTCTGCAAATGTCGTAAAATGTCAAATTATTTCAATTCAATGAGCATTTATATTTTGATAAAGATTGGGGACATAAATACAAAAATACAAAATACATAAATCCCTGCTCTCCACTCTATATTGTGCTAAGAAAATGTTACTACATGATCAAGGAGTCCAAAGGAATTTGAAGGACTGAGAAAGTATGACCAGTGTGGCAGGGAATGGAAGATATTGGGTGGGGGTCAGGGAGAAGTCAGTCAATTCTTCATGGAGAAGCTGTGTACATGAGCCAGCACCAAAGGAAACTAAGGATTCTGAGGGAAGCATGAAGAACTTGTCCAGAATCCATGGGTTTTTTAGCTTTTTATTCAAGTTTGGCAAAAACATAGAGTTTTTGGAGAGAAATAAAGTGGCAAACATCTCGAGAAATCATGGTGGATGAAGTAAGTGTTGTATCACACTCACACAAACACACATGTACATATATTTATGAATCTATACATAAATAGAGAGATAGAGAAAGACACAGAGAGATGAGAGTAACTCAAGATGAGCACACAAGTTGAGAAGACAGAAACCTTGCAAAAGGTTTACCAAAAAATGAAATCATTTCACTTATGGCTGTCACTCTGCATGTCCACCCTGACCCCCAACTACTCCATATACTGAGTGCAGCGAATACAGTTAAGCTTGCATGCTTGTAACTGATGTAACCATGAGGATCTCTGCCAGGCTCTTTTAGGGCAGTGACTCTCAACCTTTCATCACCCCTAGAGGTAGCAGACACTGATATTGTCCAATCATTAAAAGGAAAGAGAAAATGACTGGAGGAAAACCAGAGGTTCAGGGGCAAAAAGTGAGAAGGGAAAGTTTCCATATGAAGGCAAGGCACTGAAAGCAGAAGGGGTTATGTGTGTGTGAAGCACTCTTCCCTCTAGTATATGCTTTGTGCAGGCCATAGGATCAGGCTGTGTAACCTCCAGTAAAAGGAGGCTGAGAATGCTTAGCATTTCCATTCTCATGGAGTGTGTGATGTAGCAAAGTTGGAGGGACCAAAGAATGAGGAGAAAAACATAGGTACATATTTGGCAATAAAAGAAACTGTGAAAACAAAGATTTAAGCTGAATAAAGACTTTGCTCATCACCAAATAAACACTCACAAATACAGAAGGAAGAATTAGTAAAATCTCAAAGTTGTCTTTAATATTATGGACAATTTTTATATTATGAAAGAAAATTAACTAAAACTACCTCATTGAAGAGAGGATTCTATAATAAGAAATTCCAGAATGATTCAAAAGAGAAAGCTAACTTTATAAAGAAGAATCTAGTAATACAAGGAAGTCAAAAGTCAGAGCTTTGAATATACAGTTAAAAGGAGAATATAAACATTAATTGTTTTAATAAAGTAGAGGCAAAAAGGGTGTGAATAACAAGAACACAAACAGTACTAAGTGGAAGAAACTTTGGCAGAAGAGTATCAGTTTAAAAAAATAAGTCATCACATGATTTATTTTTGTAAGACAAAGTAGATAACATTGAATACATGTTCACAGCATTAACTTAAGAATCATAACTGTCTCAGTTAAAAAAACTGACAAATTAAAAAAACATTTCAAGAAATAAGATAATAAATTTACGAAGAGTTTTTGAATGGAGACAACAAAGAATTGGCCATTAAAACCCATAGACCACTGACAGAGGGGAAAAACCTGAACAAAAACACCCTTCAAACTATAAGGCATATGGTGATTAATTTTTTTAATATTTCATCAACAAATAGATTATGAAACAATACATAAGAAATCCCTTCAAATATGAAGCAAAAACAATGCAAATAACCGGTGATTATTCCACAATCAAAAGAAATTACAGAAGAGAATGGACTAGTATTTTCAAAAAGGCAAAAGAAACTCAGATAATGCAAAGTAATATCCTGTAAATTTGTGTCAAATTAGACAATAAATTAATATGTAGATAAATAGATAGATAACAGCTGGAATGATAAAGGAGTAATCATATTATTCAGTTTACAAATATTACATATAGCAGAAAACAGAAGAAAAATCAATGCAATTACAAAGAAAAGACTCAGAAACACCCCCATTATCTAATGTTTATAATCCATTGCTTTAAAAAGATAAAGATTTAACTGTGGATATACATACATTCATATATGCACGTGTGCATGTGTGTGTATGTGTGTATATGCATATGTGTGTATATGTATATATGTATATGCATGTGTGTTTGTATATGCATGTATGTGTGCATGCACATGCACACATGCATATATGTGTATATGCCTGCAGTTATATGTGTATATATGCATGTGTATGTACACATGTGTGTATGTGTATATATGTATAAATATGTACACAAATATTGATCACCATGTGACAAAAAGGGCCAAAATATGTAAAAGATTTTAGCAGAATATAATCAAAAAAAAAAGAAAGAAAGAAAAGACTGCTGAATTGACTAAATTTCTTGGCCGTGTATAAGTGAACTAATTTCTTTTGTGGGAGCAAAAAGCTCAATGAGAATTTCCAAGAATGGGAAAAGGCAAGAAGAAAAATAGGAAAGTAATTAATACATAGATGGATCATCAGATCCATAGATGGTCACTTAAATGAGAGCAATTGCTTGAGATTGTTCACCCATAATGAGTTTTATGAGAGAATATCATAAAAGAAATGGATGAGGATGGGGGAAGATAAAAGAAGAAAACAACCCTCACAAGTCAAAAAGAAATGATGTCAAGAAGGAACAATGTCACGAGGGAGGACGAGGTATGTATGTGGGGCTCATCCTGAGGAAATTGTATAATTGAATATTTTCTGAGAAAAAAAATTCACCTACCAGGATTGAATTCACCTACCACAAGAGAATAGATATAATATTCTTCAAGGATATCTATGATGCAGAGTGGGCCAAAAACAAAGCACCAGAGATGGTACATAGTCTTAGAATTAGAGAATGACCATAGCAAAGGCAGCATATAGGACCTCATTCCCATTGCAGTAATAGACATAGAACTTATCCTAGGTATCTTCTGGGAAGAATATGCACATTAGAAAACCATCTTTTCCATGAAAGCGTTATTCATTGCATGATATCATGCCCCAGGAGAATTGGTTTCCAAGGAATTTCCAAGGACAGCCAACACCCAAAGTTTTAGAGAGAACATAAAAGCAGGAATGGAATCACATGCCCTTTGGAATGTTGATTGATATTGGGAAGATGGGGACTGAAGGTATTCTTCACAATTTCGGGCACAGAAGGATTCCCACTACACGATACTGATTTCATTTATCATTGCTCCTTCCAGGAATTGATATTTCTAAGAATAAACTGGGATGGAAATAGATACAATGGGATAAAATATACAAGAGCAATAGTGTAGGTATGGGATAAAAAAGGGAGCTCATCTCTGGAACTTCAAAAACTTAATCCTCATCAGAGAGAGAATAAAGAAGGACAAAGTAAGGACATCGTCCACTGAGTAGGTAACACTCATAACACACTAAAAATGTAGAGAAAGAATAAAAACAAAGGAAAAGGAAGAAAACTCCTTGGAAATGGTATATCCAAAGAATGTTCCATAAAATAAGAGCTAATGAGCATGTGAAAGCACATGCTTAGGAAGAGGGAAACAATCCTATGCGAATAAAATAACTGAGGAAATATAGATCTAACCATGATAAATAAAGGAAAATGGATTAAACAATCAAAAAATGGAGAAAGAAAGAGTGGCATAATGGTTAGAAAATAAAACTGAATAATCTGTTATACTGAAGTAAAACATTTAAAGTAATAGATACATCAAGAATGAAAACAAGAGGCAAAGCTAAAATTTATTACAGTTAAGGCCACTTTTTAAAGTGGGAATTGCTATTATATTATCACAAAAATAAGTAAAATTTTGCAGCATCAAAGGAAATAAAATATATTATGTTTAAAGGAACCAAAGATAACCATCTACTTTCACTAAGTATATACAACGAAGCGGAATAACACTAAATTCATAAAAGAAGCATCAGGTTGTGATTGGTGGCTAAATGAATGGGAAGGACAACTGTGAATGGTTGAAGGAGTATTACTATTAATTTCACTGGTTTTCCATATAGGACACTGACATTCTTAGATTCAAAATCTAGCTAAAATTCTTCTTTGACATCTGGCCTTAGGAGGTCTGCTCTGGGCCTGTCCACTGAGAGTTCTCTAAAGCCCATGTAATCCAACTGTACCTCCTTGAATCAAACATTTGAAGACCATGCTTTACTCTACCAACTTATTTTTTTCAATCAACAACCAACAATGACAAACATATCCTATGTATTCCTTGTACCCATGAGATGGTTCAATGATTGTGGAGAAGAAAACAGTACCTCAAGATGTCAAAGGACCATTGTCTTAATTTAATTGAAGTGAAAATTTCCTTCAACTATTCCTTCATAACTGGCTTTGACATGTTTCCTGAGGCTTGGAGTTTTTAAGTGACTTAGCCATGGCCACATAGCTTAGAAATTATATTTGATTCTATGTTCTCCCACTTCCATGTGTAGTGCTCTGCATATCTAGCACTCAATGATGGGTAATAAGGAATAACCAGGGGATTCACAAAGCATTCTATAAGCTTATTTATCCTTCTATTTCTCCTTGGTTTTGGGGACATTGTACAATACCAAGAAAGCATGTGTGCTATCCATGAGTTACTCTTCATCCTGGTCCCAGACCACTATTATTGGAGGTGGAAGAGGGGTGGGAATGGGACCTATGTTTTCTGCTGGCCATTTGGAGACTTTTTCCATTGAGACGCACTGCTGACCTTTGACTTGAAATGACTTGCAGGAGGGCTTGTGACTGAAAGCCTAGAGAGACCCTAGAGAGTAGAGTGACTTTCCTGTTTCCTTTCTCTGGACAAGCAGCCTGACTCACCACCAGAGAACAAAGGGCAGTAGTTGCTTTCTGCTTAGCATGAGAGAAAGATGGGAAACCAGGAGGGCTTGGTATTCAGCTCACTCTGATTACCAGATTACTGTCTCTGGCAGGCAACTCTCCATATCTCTATTGTAATCTATCCTCTGGGCTGATAGAACCATTTCATACTTTTAGGAGCTCAAGATGGAAAGGGAGGTAGGGTCCCACTGGGAGGATGGAGAAGCCAAAGGCAGATATTTCATTATGCCGAGCCATCACACTCATTATAGGATTGGCGATTATCTCATTATCTTGCTCATGAAAGGTAAGGCTATGCAAGTGGATCTAGAAGGACCCACTTATTAATTTATTCATGATTTTTCTCAGCTCCTACTCCATGTTTTTCCTAGAGGTAGGCATAACTAAGCCTTTGCCCTCAACCTTTAGATCTTTGGCAATGAAGGTGAAATAAAATTTGGAAAGCATGGAAAGAGAATTTCAAAGCATCAGCAGCTCAATTCTGAACCACAGGCAGGAGACTGAACTCCACTGAGTCATTTCTAATGAGCCCTTAACAAAGCTACCTCCTTAAGGTCTTTAGGAAAGTCAAAAGTGGCTTTGGGAGGAAAATCTGCAAGACCTAGAAAGCTCAGGAGCAGTGATTTGTCATTGGTAAGACCTCAGAAACCTATAAAAGAGGTGGTTGGATGGGAATACTTAGCAGAGTATTGCACAAGTCCATTTTGAAAGCCACGGAATCCTTTTGACATATGGCAATCATTAGGCCTCTTCAGCTGTCTATCTTGCACAACTTGCTCCCCCCCACCTTCCCAAAGGAAAGCATTACGAGGCCTTCCACTTAACATATTTTACAAGAGTCCCTTAGCAGTAAACAAGGCTCTGAAGTCGTCTCGGGAAACACGGAACTCACCGACAGCTCCTGAAATGCTGAGGCATGATTGCATCTCCCAGCTGGGTACCTCCGGGCAAGACTGTTTCACATTAAGATGGAGCATGAACTCCTCCTTGGTGTCCAGCATCAGAGGAGAGCCTCAAGACTCAAAGAGTGGAACACAACATCCCTTTCTGATCACCCCTCCCCAAGTCACAAAGAATCATGGGACCTCCTTAGAACTCCAAGAGATTTTTAGAGACCAGACTCTGGAAGAACTATTAGAGGGACCAGGAAAAAAACAAAAACAAAAGCGATGCCATCACTACTGTGATACTTAATTTGCTTAAAAAGTAATAGAGTTCCTCATATCCCAGTTTGAGCCATGCAAAATGAATCTGCTATCTTAACAGGGATGAAAGATATTCACACACACACATACACACAGAGATCAGAACAGTTGGTAGGATTTATTTGTACCATATTCTTGGAAAAATCTCCATTATAATTTTGGGTGTGGTACAGCTTCCTCAGTAAAATCACCCAATATTTCCTGGGGACATTAAAATAGTTGGAGTCAATTACCATTCTAAGCTCTGTCAGGAGCTATAAAAACCAGTTTATTCCTTGACCAAGACAAAGGGGAAGGAGCCTTGGGATAATGGATGAGGCCTCTCATTGCCTTCCAGAGATACTAATAATTGGTAAACTAAGTGAAGGAATTCTTATAAATCTTCAAATTCCCAGAAAGTTAAGTGTCCAAATAAAAGCAACGTCGCAAAGCAAGAAACAGATGCTATGGGAGGAAAGCCTAACCCTGCTCTCTCAGTCAAAGAGACTCATTGATTTCCTCACAGAAGCCCTTCAGTAGCTGGCTCCCACTTACATTTCCAGTCTTATTTCATCCTTTTCCCCTTCATACATTGACCATATTGGTCAAACTAGCCTGACAGCCCTTCATACACAGCATCTCATCTCCTCCCTCCATACTTTTGCACAAATGTTTGGAATATACTCCTACATGGATTAGCTCCCACGTTGTACACAAGGCCTTACCTGAGCCCTCCACCTGTGTGTGTGTATGTGTGTATTTCACCCCTCTGTGCATATGCCATACCCCCACTCCAATGACATTTAAGCTTCTTGACACTGGGGACATCGTTGTGCTGTGCTTTACACATAGTAGATACTTAGGAAATGTTTCTCGAATTGGATACCTTTAATCAGATCATTTCATTCAATCAATGAAGGCACATTTACTAAGTGCTCCCAATGTGCCAAGCAGTATGCCAAGTTTGGTGGATAGAAAATCAAAAATAAAACATGACCTTCCTTCAGAGAGCTTCTATTCTGTAGGGAGGAACAGTATATACATACAGAAATATACGTTTGGGCATTCACTGTCCATCGTATAACTGTCATGAAGATAAAATTATATACATACATGCATGCATGTTTACACACACAAAATGCATATTCATGTATGCATGTGTGTAGAAACATGCATACAAACATATTTACACACACATGCACACACAAATTTCAGGATGTTAATGTCCTTTAGCATTGATATTGGAAGGGGAATAAATGGCAAAGAGTGACTTGAGGACAAGGATTGAGCATCTGGAATACAGTCCTGATGTGTCCATTGTTTAATTTCCATGTGGAATTCAAGCTGTTAAGCACTTCCAGAGACTGCACTGTTGAATTAAAAATCCATAGTCTTCATGATCAAATATGTCGGAAAGTCTTATTATTCCTATTTTTGCTTCATTCTCTCAAGACAAAAAAAAATGAACTTTGGCCTTCTTTCCATCTCCATATGTCTCTTCCAAAAGATTTTTTCTTGCTTTCTTAAAAAAAAAAAATGAATCTGTATCTCCTGGGTTTTCATTCCATATTCCTGGAGTGAATTAAGCTTGTTTTACAAAAACGTAAATCTTGCCATGTTCAGGAAATCATCTCCTGGATTTCCACGATTGAATTAGGTGTTTTTCTCTCTTTATCTCTGATACACAACCTATATTCTGATTTTCCTGCAGATTTTCATTGGGAAGATTATTGAATGAGATGCCCTTGACTGGAGTTGGGTAGGTCAGGGATGGAAGCTATCTTTGTTTAGTGAGATACAGGCTGGAATTTTTAATAAGGACTTGAAGTCTTTCACAAGATGTTAATCCCTTATTTGAAAGACAAAGGACGATACTGTGTGGAAGAGCAAGAAGTTGGCAAACTTTCATTGTACTAAGTGTAATTCTCTTTTGAATTCTTAAACAAGGCAATTAAATTGGTATTTTCTTAACTAGCCTTGGTTATTTAATTGGAAGGGGACAGAAAGAGCAGAAATAAATCTTGAACAGAATAATTCTGTTTAATTCTGCCCAATATATTTGTAATGATAGAGGAGAATCATTTCGGGTTGGAGAATTCAATGTGCCCAGATTTTGGAGATTGGAACTGGAGGGGTTTGGGGAGGGGAGATTTGGAATGATTAGTTCATTGTCGTTGAGTCATTTTAGCAGTGTCTGGTTCTCCATGACCCCATTTGGGGTTTTGTTGGCAAAGACACTGGAATTGTTTGCCATTTCCTTTTCCAGCTCATTTTACAGAGGAGGAACTCAGGCTAGGGCAGCTGCGTGGTGCAGTAGACAGAGCCCTGGGGTTTGGAATCAGGAAGACTCATCTTCATGAATTCAAATCCAGCCTTAGACACTTAGTAGCTATGTGACCCTGGGCAAGTCACTTAACCCTGTTTGCCTCAGTTTCTTCATCTGTAAAAACGAGTTAGAGAAGCAAATGGCAAACCACTCCAAGAAAACCCCCGAACAGAGTCGCAAATAGTTGGATGTGACTGAAACAACCACAACATCAACAACTGATGAAAAAAGGGTTAAGTGACTTACCTGGCTTCTTAACTCATTCTAAACTGGCATTTATTCGAAAGTAGCACTTCTGTGTAGGCACAAATGGTCCTTATTCCAACTCACACTCATAATGGTGATTTAGGTACCCTGAGAGTTGCTAGATCATTCTTTTCTGGCTCTAGGGATACTGTGAAAAAATAGTAGGGTTCTTCTAAAGCTGTTGGCTTGAGTCCCTAAAATCAGTTACCCTGCAGTCACTTCTCAGTGCTCGTTAATAGCTTCCAAGTATCATCTTTCCAGTTGGTATGAATTAACTTTGACAAAAGGATATTTACTGAAAGGAAACAAAGAACCAAAATAAGAACCAAAGTGGAAAAAGAGCCTCTAGAAACTGGCCACATACTTCCCTCTACACCTACATCCCTAGGGATAATGCAAAGTATTCCTCCCACCGTTCACTTCTGAGTATGGCAGAGTCAACAGATGAAACAATCCCTTACTTGCAGAAGACAGTGACTTTCAGTGGCCAGGGCCATTAACTGTTGGACTAGTCCAGCAGGATGTTCCTAAGGCCTGGTTCCTGGTGTGGCTATTATGGATGCTAACACCTCTTGTGATTTGTCAAGCTTCCAATACTGTGACCTAGTAGGATCATCCTCTGACACTCATTCACCTCATATCAGGGGAGTGGCAAATAGAATGAGGTTTTAAGAAAGGGGAAGAAAGAGGCAACATTACATCTAGGCAAATGTGGGAGTCCAAGGCCTTCCATTTGCCTGAGGCCCTACAGTTATTCTCCCCCTCCTCCTCTTCCTCTTCCCCTTTTCTTCCTTTGGAATATTGAATGTTACTCCTCTTCATGCACTCTATGCTAAACTCTTCTAACCAGCTGTTCTTTGAATTTAGCATTCCATCACCTGCCTGTGAATATGTGGATTGGCTCTCCCATCCCTGGAATACTTCCCCTTGTATAGTACCTATTGTGTGAGAGTAACTTAAAAAATGTTTGAGAATGAATCTAGTCATACGCATTCACTTTACAGATTAGGAAGCTGAGGTCCATAGATATTAAGTGACTCATCCAAGGTAAGCCAGTCAGTGGTTGCATAAGAATTATGAATGGCTCCAGCAGGGAAAGAAAGCACCCTGCTAGAAGAGCCATGTGAAAAATATGGCTTCCAAATGAGCTCGAAGAGAAAATGTGTTCCCTGGCACCAGTGGGGGAGACCACTTCAGAGCCAAGAGAGGCGCCTGGGTTGGAGGCTTAAAGTGGATACCCATGACCTACTTTGTTCTTATCAGTGTCTGGGGAACAAGAGGATATAACAACGCAGTTGAGCAAAGGAAATGAAACCATGAGCTGGCACGGTGTGTCCTTTCTGAATTAGAGACGATTTTATCTGTAACCTCCAGTCGGTGGTGAAAACCCAGTCTGAATAGCTGCATGGCAGAATCAAAGATGTGCTGGATTACCTCACTGGAAAATGAACCCAGGGAGCTGCTCCCCAGCATCAAGCCTCCAGTGTTTGAAGACATGCGTGTACATTCAAGATACTTTATTAATCTGAGCTCATTTAACAATGGCTTGCAGCCAAGCAATTCTCATTCTTGCTTCTACGGAGGAGGGAGCATGAATGCTGGTCAAATCCCATTAAGAAAGAAAATGACCATGCAAAGTATCTGTGGAGAAGCTCCAGGCTATGGAAGCAAGAGCCAATGTGCCACTTCTCAATACAGGCAATGGTTTAGCAGGCTCCCAGTGACCCAGGTAATTTGGGTGATGATTTATCAACCAAAGCAATGGCTGATATTTTGCTTTGAGATATAAGATAATATTATTTTATTCAGAAAGACACATGCCCAGCATATGCCCTCCTCACGCTGACACATAAGCCCAGAGGTCTCTGGTCTAGGGCAAAAGAGGAAGGAGAAGATGCTCCAAGATTAATACTGCAGTTAATCAATTTATCCAAAAATATTAAGTGCTTACAATACTGGGGCACCTGGCTAGGTGCTGGCATACAAGGTCAGATATGAGACTTTTTCTGCTCACAAGGACCACAATCCACTGTGGAATGAATACAAGATGTCATCAGGCAAGGAGCAAGCATTCATTGAGTAATCAGCATAGGCCAGAAAGTTCCAGTTACTGGAGACTCAAGGATCAAAATGATTCAATCACACCAATCGAGGAGCTCACATTCAAAGGCTAAGAAAGGATGCATATGTAAGTATATTCAAAATATATTAAAAAGTCAATGAGATCCAGATAGCCAAATTTTTAGGGTTTTAAATTGAGTTAGAGATGAGGAGGCTACAAAGACTTAAAAATATATTTTAAAAGTCCCATGACCTCAGGAAGTCATTGGGCAGAACTGGGAGGGAAGGTATAGAATGTATAAGCAGATAAATAGTTATATGGAAAATTGGAGGAAGAAGGAGAAAGTGCACATAAATTAAAGGGATCAGGAAAGGATGCCTTAGAAAGTGGCTTTTTGCTAAGTCTTGAAGGAAGTTACTGATGGTAAGAGGGGATAGAAAGGAGGGGAATTATTCCAGGGATGGGAGAGGCAGTCCAAATATTCACAGGCAGGTGATGGAATGTGAAATTCAACGAACAGCTGGTTAGGACAGTTTAGCATAGAGTACACGAAGAAGAATAATGTTCAATCTGATGAGAATGATAGAATTGGGATTAAATGCCAAGATAAATTGCTTTGATATTATCTTAAAGGGCGCAGGAAGCCTCTGGAGGTCCTCGATCAGGGGAGAACCACAGTGAGGCTTACACTTTGAGGAAGCTGTGATGACAGTGGTGAAGAGGAAAATTTGGAGAGAAGAGAGCTTGAAAGGCACAAGCTTAATTAGGAGGTTTTCTACAATCGTCTGATGAGCAAAAGGCCTGACTCTAGAGGAATTTATTCCTGTCATGTATTCTAGAGGCAGCTAGATGGCTCAGTGCATAGACCATTGGACCTGAAGTCCCAAAACTCCGGAGTTCAAATTCAGCATCAGACAGTTGCTCTGTGATGCCAGACAAGTCACTTAGCTTCTGTTTGCCTCAGTTTCTTTAGCTGTTAAACTGACAGCACCTACCCTCCAGGGTTGTTGTGAGGATCAAATGGTCTAATCATTCTCACAAGTATTTGCTGAAGTCCAACTGAGTTTCAACTGAGTTCCAATTAAATCCAGTCAATATTTATTAAATACTATGTGCCTTACTGGCTTTGGGAGTCCAACTGAGTTTTCTTATTTAATTCCTTGTGGAAATTTACTCTAACTGGAATCTGGAAGAATGGTGTTCCAGTTCTGTCTCTGAAATAGACTAGATGTGTGACCTTGAGGAAGCCAATAACCTGGGAAGTTATATTGTGATATGTAAATCAGGAATAATGATGGGCTCTACCTCATGTTTCTGTGTAAAGCACTTTGCAAGCCCCAAAGTGACATGTAGGCATTAGCCATTGTTATTATTATTAATTATTCATAATGATCACTCTGATACTCAATTAACTCTGAAAAGCTCTCGATGGTTGGAGGGTCATGGAATCATTCTGAACTGATATTCCCAGGAAAATCCCTGGCTGTGAGCACAGGCCAAAGACAATGATTTGTGTGTGGAAATGCCCTGGATGGAACCCAGGCTGTGGAAGTCCAGAGCATCCCTTCAAATCCCTGGATTATATCAATATAAATAATAATGGCGGATACATCTATATGTAGCACTTAAAGATTTGCAAATCGTATACTTTATACATATTATCTAACTTAAACCTCAAAATGATCTTGTGAAGTAGATATCATGAATGTTATTATATCCATTTTATTGATGTGGAAATTGAATCCCTGAGATACTTGATTTGCTGAAGTACAGCTCTGAATACTAGAAGATCTTGACTAACTGAGCTCTGACAGGCTGCATGCTGTAAATATTGAGAAGGAAGTCATCCATGATTCATACAAGGATAGGTTAAAAGTCCCATATAGATGCAGTAAATATGTTGCCAGAGGTTGAACAGAGAATGCACAGAGCTAGTCTCTATTTCCTGCCGACCACATGAACTAGCTCAGCACTTGGATACTTGGGGGATAATGAAATCCAGTATCTACTTCCAGATATCCATAGGCGTGACTCAGAACTGAGGGTTAGTGGTACTTTGAGGTGATGAAGCACCCTTATCATCCACTGAAAAGAATCAATGACAGTGGAGCATTTTTAAACAAAGAAATAATGCCAACCCTGGACCTCTTTTCCTTCCACCCTTCAGGTGACTTTCATATATCTTTAAGTCTTCACCTGAGTGTTTAAAGAAAGCTGCCTCTTCTCCACCCCAGCAATAAGCTGACTGTTCCTTTGTGGCTCCTAGAGCAGGAAAACTTCAGATTGACCTCTTTGTCTGAGCTGTTTCTTTTTCTGAATAGGTGATTCAACATTTATCTTGAGATAGGCATGCCAGGGATGGGGGTAACCTTATAAGTGAAAGAGGGTCAAAAGTCCTGGGTTCCTTGGGTGGGGCTAACTGGTGGCAAGAGAATTTTGTATGTCAGAGAAGCTGACCAATGGCAGTAGGGAGAACCCAATCCCTAGCTGTAGACATGGTCCTAGAGAGGGACAGCGCTGAGCTGAGGTGAAATGGAACAGAACTCATTCATTCATCCCACAAATTATTTTATATTCTGATGACATTGAATCTTAATCCTTCAGCGGAGTATAACAACAGTTACTACGAGTGTTTGCTTAGTTTAAGTCTTTCTTTCAATGTACACTGAGGAGGTTTGTGTGTGTGTGTATATGTGAAACAAATACCTCCTCAATAACGTAATTCCTATTGTGCGTTGGAAACCTTCCTACTCTGCCCTTCAGGTAGAGGTTAACACATTATTTAAAATCTAAATTATAAATAAATAATCATAGGGTGATGCAGTTGGGGAAATATGAGCAGAAAATATGAGAAAAAGGAATCTAACCCCTCTCATTGAGGCAGTTGGGTGGCGTAGTAGGTAGAGTGCTGGACCTGAAGCCAGGAACATTAAATTCAAATGGCTTCAGACACTAACTAGCTGTGTGATCATGGGCAAGTCACTTAACTATGTTTTCTTCAGTTTCCTCATCTATAAAATGAGCTGGAGAAGGAAATGACAAGCTGCTCCAGTATCTTTCCCAAGAAAACCCCTAAAACAAGTGAGACACAACTGGAATGCCTGAACTACATCTTTCCAGTCTTCCTACACATTAACCCTTTCCACAAATATTTTACTCTACCTACATCTGTGTATTTTTGTTATTTTTCACGTGACACCTTGTCTCACGTCTCTGAGTTTTTGAAATGGATGTAGCCAATGGCTGAAAGGCTCTTTTTCCTCATGTTGACCTCATGGAATCCTTTGATTTCATTAACACTCAAACATTCTTTTCTGTAGCATGTCTTTCATGATCCCCAAAGCTCCACTCCCTTTCCCTGTTAGGGAAGCTTCCATGTATTCTGTATATATCTTCCTGTTCCCAATTAGGCATGGACTTCCCCACTAGAATGTAAGCTCCTAGAGAGTAGGGACTCTTGTTTTTTTCTTTCCACTTGCATCTCTTAGTGTAATGTTTGTTACATCATAAGTAATGATGGTTATCTTTGTAACATGCTTTATAAGTATTATCTCCTTTGATCTTTTCAACAGCCTGTGGTGGGAAGTGGTATTATTTTCTCCATTTAACAGATGCGCAAACTGAAGCAGACTGAAGTGAAGGGACTTGTCTGGGGTCACAAAGCCTGTAAGTGTCTGAGACTAGATTGGAATTTTGATTTTCCCAACTCCCAGCCCAGAGCTCTACTCACTGCTCCACTTAGGCTCCTAGCAAATGTTCAATAAATTCTCACTGATTGATTGACTGATTATAGCTTGAAGCTGATTAGGTTATGTGAGAGAAACTTTCAAGATTTTTAAAAATATATTTAACCACCTATTAGGTGCCAGACATGATCATAGGTTCTAGGGATACAGAGACAAACAGCTCTGTTTTCTAAGCAGTAAGAGTTCAGCCAAGGGAGATGACATATGCATAACACATAATAGGCATATACAGAACAGATGCCAGGTAGTTTTGACAAGAAAGAATTAGTGACTACGGGCCTCTTTCTGAAGAAGCTTATTGACAAAATACAATAAAATGAAGACAAGAAGGGAGACTGTGTAGACACTTTCTGTATAGAAAACGCTCAGGTATATAGGGAGAAAATGTCTATTTACACATGTATGCAGAGACCTCTCAATGAGGATGCTGACAGGGAGCAGGAAGGTTTTCACAAGTGAAATTCTACAGTAGATTATATCTTTAGCATCACAAAACTGATTTTAAGGTATAGACAATATGCTGTGCTCATTCTATGTTGAAAAACAAACAAAAAATGATTCTGTGGAGAAATCTGTCATCATAAAGGTTTTCTCCCAACAAGGTATCCTCTAGCCCTACATCAAATGATTCATTGAAAGACTTTAAAAATAAGCGATACTAACCTTGGTCAACAAGCCTTTAATTACAAATATTTGCCTAGATATAAATTAAAGATCTTACTTCTGCTGGATGCAAAAGGAAGAGGGATTCCTTATCGATGAACAGCTCCTCCAAGCCTTTTATCTGAGGGCAACATTGTAGTGGTTGCATCATCACCAGCACATCACATGTCTTCTTGTAAGGGATTTGAAACTACTCAGAGATCTGTCCTGACCATGCAAAGAGGAAATACCAAGTGGGCAAACAATATTGATTGCTAAGATTACAACATGCAAAAAGGATGATGGGTTGTTTATAGAGGTCATCCATTTATATTCTTATCCATATCCTCTAACATCTCCTTTTATCTATGAATGTTTTCATATTTACATAACCTAATTCTATATTTCTACCTACGTTCATATCTAGATATCTAAGACAGGAAACATGGGCAATGAATAGGGCTAAGAGCTAAACACAACTAGAATAGATTTCACTGCCTTTAGGGAATTTGGAAGCTCCTTTAATGAAATTAAAAAAATCACAGAAGAAAAGATTCATTTGTTTTTGGTAAAATATCAGTATTCTATTATTGGGATCACATGGCTATGAAGTCATAAAAATTGCATTCTATGAAGAGCTGAAAAGAAATCTACCATAGTGTGCAATGGAGAGAGGCATACTGATAAGGATGCAACATGCTATCTGTGAGGAATTTAAAGGAAGAACCAGATCCAGATGTTATCATGAAATTGTATGATCAAAAGAGAAGATGGGCTAGGTTTATATCAAGAACAAGTTATCACCAGCAGACAATCTGTCCTCCACTGGTAACCTCATGATGTCAGGAGAAAGAGAGCAAGGTCACTTTGTGCAACCTCCTTCATGGGAGGCCATAGACAAGAGATACAACAGAGCAAGGACTCAGGATTATGACCAACATCCCTATAGAGAGCATATAAATCTCCAAAATCAGTGAAGTTAGACTAAAAACATAAATACTAATTAATTAAGAGATGATTTGTATAATAACAATTGGGGCAATCAGTAAATTCCTCAAATAGGAAGCAATACTGATCTGAAGTCCTGCAAGGTAAGGTACCATTATAATCCCAACTTGTCATCCAGAAGTGGAGGATTTTATTTGGAATTGTCTCTGTCAGTTAATATGTATGTGACAGTGGTGAAGTCATTTCCATTTTTTGGAAGGAACATTAACACAGATGAGATCACAAGCTCTTTTGATTATTTTGAGTTGACATGTAAAATCAGTTTCAGTTAAATTCAACATGAAATTATCATCTATCTATTATGTACTGGATTCTTTGCTTGGCCATCAGAACTCCAAGACAGAAATGAATGCCTTCCTGCATTCAGGAAACCTACATTCTACCAGAAAGAATGTACAAACATAAATTAATGTAAAATATATCCAGACAAACACAAAGCCAGTGTGATGTCAGGGAGAAGATGGTACTAACAACTGGAGGAACCAAGAATGGTGTCTTAGAAGAAATGATCCCTAAGATGAGCCTTCAAAGGACTAAAGAGGCACAGGAAAGCCACCAGAGCCCCACTGGAAACAACTTGTGCAAAAGATATTAAGGAATACATAAATAACTACACCATGGGAAGATGGCAACATATTGGCCCACAATAAGGAAATAGATTCTGTATCCCCTTCCTTTCCAAAAAATCTGGCTTATAAAATACTTGAACAAAACTAATAATCAATGTTGTTCATCTATGTTTCTCTTCACTATCTTCTTTATCTTCCATCTACCTACCTGTATATCTACCATGTACTATCTTTCCACCTATCCATCTATCATGTATTCATCTCTCTATCATTTATCCAAAAGCAAATCATTTTGAAGGACCTAACTTCATATTTTACCATGTGACTTTTGGCTAGTCATAAGCTTCTTAGTTATTGGTTTTCTCACATGGGACATTGATGGGGCCAGATTTAATGTTCTCTAAAGTGCCAAGCAACTAAATATGTATGACTTTATATTACAATTGATTCCATATGGTGACAAGTTGTCTTTGAACATATGTGACAATGGTACCATGGGCTCCTAGAGAGATGGCATTCTACAGAAGGGTGGAAATTTTCATTCTGCCCTCTTGAGCTCCACCTTCACAAAAGATGCCTTATTGAGAAGTCTACTTCCTGCCCAGAATTCCAGAAAACTCTTCCCTTTTGGTGACATGGAACCATGCAACCACATCCCTGGGTGATACATTTATGGAATTCACTTGCCCCAAAGGATAGAAAATTCTGAACATATGAATAGGTTCAGTAAAGGTTTGAGATATACTCATGAATGAAAGATGTCTAGCAGAAAGTTAAGGACAGATGGCAGCAGACAGGAAATTTTACTTCAAATTAGTCGTACTGGGATGATATCCAGATTTGTAGCATGTTATCTATGTGGTTTTGGGAAAGTCACTTAATCCCTCTGATTATTCATGTTCCTCATATTTGTAGCATGTTCTGTGACCATCCCCCTGTAAACCATCTGAGCAGATGGGTTAAACCAGGTTAAAGGTAACTGACATGACCTAAACCTGCTGGTGAGATAGCAGTCTGCCTCAAGAATGTGAAGGCTTTCCCTGCTGGAATGGGCAGATGAGAACAATTTGTTCTAATAGCCATGAATGCAACTGAAGAAGGTTTTGTGGGATACTTAAAGTTTGTTCAGAGATCTAAGATGCCCAGGTTATCCACTACATCCCAAGGCATCACCAATTGTCCTGACTTTTGTCTTGTCACTAGACTTTGATGACTCTGGAAGAGAGTGAGGCTAATGACTTTGTACCATTCTGCCTCACTTGAATCCAATTCAGGTGCCAGTCAAGACATCACCCCATTATCCCACTGGTCCTCTTTGAAAATGAAGGACAAAAAACAACAAAATGAAGGAGATGGAATAGAAGTTTTCATAGGTTTCTTCTCGTTGAATTCCCTGATCACTAACCTTTTGAAGTAGATTTCAAGGAGCACAGTTGTACAATATATACCTCTTATTTCCCTGTTGGCAATAGCATTGTGACCTGATTGGGCTCCTCCCTTCATCAAGGGTAGTATCCCCTTATTGGATCTGGATTTCTGAGTCTCCAGGTACCTTGTGCCATAAGATAGCTGCCAAATATGCATCCATTTCAGCAGCAGGTGGAGCCAAGTCCAACACACACAAAAAGATTATTTGGGAATTCTAAAGGATAAAAGGTTCCATTGGGCTAAGGTCACCCTCTACCATTGAGAGCTGTTTGTTAGCTTAGCCTTTAAATTATGCCCACTCATGCTTTGACACATCATTGAGGCAGAACTTCTTTAAACAAAACTGGAGTGGGAGTAGGCAGATGTGAAAGTAATAGCACGACACTTTAATTAAGCTCTCTCTGGGCTGTGGGTCTTGGAGAGTTTGTGGAGGGAAATGTTGCTTGCCAGGCTTCTTTTTTCCAAGTACTTAGAAGACCAATAATATAGTTTGAAGTGAAAACAAAATACAGAAGCTTGGTTAATTTATGTCCACTTCCTAAACTCTGTTTAATGCATTAACTGTTTCCTTAACTTATATGACGGTCTTGATGATTGGTCATCAGAGAATAATCCAACTGACATCTTTGTTTTTTATTACCAGTTGCCTTCTAAGTAACAGTGACAATTCCAAGTTGATCTAAATGTAAAGATTTTATTTTATTTGTGGAAAGAAAAAAAAAAACCCACCACCAACAAAAAGGCCCTCTTCTCCATCTTTCCACCTCATCTTTGGCTTTTTATTCCAAAAGCCAATTGTGCATGCCAAGTTACGTCTATTACATTCCAAATGAAACTCAAAGAACATTTGATGAAGCAGGGCCCCTTTGGAGCAAGCAATGGGACTGCTCTACCCCACAGTGTAACGGATAGAATATTAAGAGCAGATGGGCTGGAATAAAGTAATTGAATATGAATTAACATAAGGATGATGACATCAAAAGGCAGTGGGAGCAGAGGAAAAGGGACGTTCCCGTGCATTTATGGGGTCACAGAGATGGCTAGATCAAAGGGGGCAGAAACCACAGAGTTCCTTTCTGATGAAGAAAATATTGCCTTAATGATTTGGATTTGATAGAACGATCCAGGTCCAGGTAGAAGAATAGTTACCACTGTCTATCTCACCTCTCACTTCTTTAGGAAAAAAATCCCACAAATACAGGGGAAAAATTCAATTTGACTAAGTGGGAAATTCCTGTACTGAAGAGTAATACCTTGTGGCAGGCAAATCATTCTGCCAGCCTCTTTCCTTCTCTGTTAAAATCAAGGAGTTGACTTAGATGGCCTCTGAGGTACCTTATATTTCTAGATTTATGTTCTCTAGATCACTTTCATTTCCTCAGAATGGACCGTATGACTTGAGATATCTATACAGACAAACTATGTAATGATGTCACAAAGAAAGTAAAGTGAAGGTAGGTATGAAAACTTTCCAGTGAAAAGGAACCCTGGATGGGAGTACATATGTAACAGAAGGTAAAGCATAGTGGTTAGTCATGTCTGCTCTGCAGCATAAATATTCTTCATGACTTTGGCATAGTCAAGATTGATTTGTGCTATGGAGGTAGGAAGGCTGGGTTGCTGGATGCTACACAATGGTTGAAAACTTTGTTGATTAATGATCTACCAAAGAACATGAATGGACCGATGATTAATCTTTATGGCTTTCATTGACAATCAGAACATTGCTAATTCAGTTGGAAAAGACCCAGAGCTGGGAGCTGTGAATCATTGAAACAGAGACAAATGTGACACTGAGAGAAGCTGGATTCCTTCAGTAAAAGGAAGATATTCATCATAGGATTCCTGTCACCCAATCTGAAAGCCTTCAAAATAAAGGTTGAAGAGAGAAATGGCTTTCTCACAAGTTTTATAAAGGCTAGGAAAAACCATGTCTCAAGAGACAAAGACGACAAACTTTGTGCTCTGAAAAGAGAGGGGGTAGGAATTAATGAGAGTCTGAACTAGGGAAAGGAGGTCAAGACATTACTTGGATGCAGAAAAAAGGGTTATCAGTATTAAAGAAATTCTAAACAGAATCAGGTATCAAGTCGACAAATTTTGAAATAGATTCTGCTCAGATCTATTAAGGCATTTTGCAAACAGAATTAAGAAAAGAAAGTTGGACTTGCTGACATTATTTTAAAGAAAGAGAATGAATACATATAGTTCAAATCTTTAATCTGGAAAAAAATCATGAAGCTGCAAACTGTTTGAGAGCTTCTTAACAGGCCTCATCAGCCGGGGAGATATGGCAAGGTTGTGGAGGCTCCTTTTTCCTGTCTTGATATGGAAATTAGAAGGAAAGAGAATGTTTTAAATTAAGATATTCTGAGGTTGAATGAATGGGCTTCCCGCTAAGGCCCTGAGTTACCTTTCAAGTTTATGAAAAGGTTTGAACTAGATTTTGTCTTAAGGTCACATTCAGTCCTGGGGCACTATGATCTATGCGCTGTCAAAATTCAATCTATTTCATAGGGACATTTTATATTAACTAGAAATTGTTCATATCCTATTTGTACCTAAGCTTGGGACAGTTTTCCTTAGGGACTCTGGCCGGAGCCTGACTCCTAAAATATTCAGAACTTAAACCTTGAATAATATAACACTTCAGAGAAGAGTATCAGGGGATATAGTCTCAAGATACAAATACACTTTTAATTAGTCAACAGGATTCTTTACCATTGTGAACATATAGGAAAACATGGCACTTTAACTTGTTTACCTTGTCCCTTGATTTCTCGAACTCACAAGTTTGAAGACTGCTAAGTCTAGACCCCCATTTGTAAGAACATTTTTACTCTCCATAACTGGTCTATAATGTTTTGTATTACTCCAAGTCAAAAATGTCCTTTACAATTGCGTTTTCTGTGGTTTATTCTAATATGTTCCAATTTCTGTTTAACTGTTTACTTTGACAAAGAAGTACACTAGCTATTCATTTTGACCCATTGTGCAGTCCCAGTTTGGTTCATGGGAGTCTAACAAGCAATGGTAAGTATTCCTCTCTCCTGGAGAGTGATCAAGAAAAGTTACATTTTTTCTGGGGCCACAAAGTATTGTACCCATAAACCATGAACATTTGAGGCAGAGTAGATCAATGTAATTCTAGACCTGCATACCTCTTAAAGAAGGGTGAAAGAAAGAACAAGTACCTAGTCATCAGTCTCATTCTGTACCCCACAAAGGCAGAGATCATAGTTTCCCTTGAGAGAAGTGGCCTAATCCCAGATTGGATATGTATCGATATCACCTATGAGCCAGACATTTTGTGATGGCTCACGATGTGATCCATCATCTTTAGAGGGGAAGCACATGCATATCCTATGTTGTTGTTCAGTTATTTTCAGTTACGTCCAACTCTATGTGACCCTGCTTGGGGTTTTCTTGGCAAAGATCCTAGAGTGCTTTGCCATTTCCTTCTCCAGCTCATTTTAGAGCTTCAGCTAGTAAGTGTCTAAAGTTGGATTTGAACTCAGGAAAAGGAGTCTTCCTAGCTCCAGGACTGCTGCTCTATCCACTGTACCATCTAGCTGCCCTATATTCTATCTTATGCCACTCCTGAATGCTATGGAGGATATAAAAAAATGAGAAAATAAAGATTTTTTTAACCTTGAGAAACATATATTACTTATAAGCAGTTTATAATCTAAGCCACATCTAAAGGCGAATGGAAGAGGATTCAGGTATAGAACACCCTTTAAAGACAGAAGTAATGAATTAATTTTCTTGACCTTAAATGAATAAAGCAAAAAGGGAAGTGTAGAACTCTGGAGTGATACAGGGCAAAGTCCATTTTTGTTTCTTAAATGCTCTTACCTGTGTGGTAGGGTCATAGTATAGCATGCTTAGAAGTTACTTTGTCCAAATTCTTATTTGTATGTCAGGAAGCTTACAGCCAGAGAAGATTCACTGACTCATCAAGAGAAAACAGCAGTATGGTGGGTAGCTATTTCCCCATGCTCTTTGAAGTACAAGAATGGGCCATTGATGTTATGGGAAATTCTTACCCAGGTCATTTTCAAAGGGAAATTTTGCTATTCAAATGCATAGGATAGCACTGTTTTGTTTTGTTTTCAAGTCTTCCAATTAAACCTTTCATATAGAAAAGAAAAAAGATACCATTTTCTTGAGGTGTATAGACAAATCCATTCAAACCATCCAGATAAATTTTGGATACATTTCCTGTCTAAAAAAGGAAAAACAAAATCTTGACCCCTTGTAATTTACATATTCAATTGCCTGAACTCATTCCCTGTCTCTGTTCTTTTCTTTCTCCCTGGATTTCCCCATACCTTAACTTCTTTCTCCCCCAAGAAGATCCCTCAACCCATGCAGTCTCCTTCTCCCATTAGTGTCTCCCCTCCTTAAACTTCTATTTTGTGGAAGTGCTGCAGCCAGAAATGCTTTATTTCTCTCCTATCTCCACAGTTGACTCTCTAACCTAGGTCATCATATCCATATATCTCCTCTTCTTTCTGTTCAATTATCCAGTGATTACAAATTTTATTCATCATTCTTCCTTTAGTAATATTATATATCTGTGGATCATGTAACTTTATAGTTCTTAAGGATAATTAGTTTTATGGATCATCCATAGAATAATGGAAACCTACCATGGGACTTTTAGGTAGATGGTTAAATGAGAGGGAAGACGTTACTCTCTTAGGATGCACTTCCAAACCAAGCCAAACCAAACCAAAATCACATAGCAAAAGGAAGTGAAATTACCAGAAACCATCAAAAGATAAATTCAGTAAGCAAGATAAGGAAAATAAAGAGGAGCTATAACTAAGTGAAAATAGGATTACAAATTAAGAAACCAGTGGAAAAAGTGCCTAGAGAAGAAAAATATATTGTGTAATAATAACGATAATACTAATAGTAGTAGCAATAACATTATAGTCATTTCAAGAAAGAATAACATGTATAATTAATACATTGAAAACATTAAAGAACCAACAACTCAATTAGAAGTAAGTGTGGACTGAAGCAAAGGAACCAAGTACAACCAAGGTACTTAAGGAAACCATGATGAAGATACTGCAGTTTACAAATATTTAGGAATGTAAACAGATTTATAATTTATCAACTAATATTTTGTTGGAGAAATAAATATTATAAGACTAATAAAATATGAAAACTACTTGATTGGGACAAGGATATTTAAAATCAATAAGGAAGACTCTATCTTGTTCTATTAACATTTATCTTTTTGAGAAGGATAGTAGAGGATGTCAAATTTAGCATTTATAACCTTAAACCAGACTGGTGGAACTGCACCAGGCTCGTCTGATGTATGACCTGGACTAAGTCTGGCGTCACTAAGCTTCTGAGAGCAGGGGACTACTAGGTTGCCCAAAGAGGGGCAAGCTAGCTCACATAGAAAATAAACAAGGTCAAAGCATCCCAGTAGCAGATCAGTCCTATGAGAGGTCAAAGAATTTCTAGCCTTGATAAGATATCTTTCTCTGAGGATAGAGAGGGAGAGGGGAAGGAGGAAAGAAAGAGGGAAGGAGAGATGGAGAAAGAGAAAGAGAGAAACAGACAGACAGACAGACAGAGAGAAAGGGAGGGAAGGAAAGAGAGAAAGAAGGAAGGAAAGAAGGAAGGAAGGAAATATCAATGTGTCAATTTAATATAATAAATCAAAAAATATAAATAAGAAAAAAATAGAATAGCCTTGCATGGAGACTGGAATAAACTGGAATTGATAGGTTTATGGACAAAATGAATAAAATATGAGTAGTTTTTTTAATGGATGCAGTATTCAGAAAATGGAAAATTCTAGGGAATGAAGAATATGCAAATAAGCAAATAATATGAATTTATTTATTTATCCATTCACCAAAAATAAAAATGTTCTGCACTACAAATAAATTATATATAAACCCAAGAAGGCAGTAGTTTTAAGCTCTATATTTAGAAATTATGGTAAAATAACAATAACATTAAAAAAGGAAAACCTAATCCAAATATGCCAATTAGGAAAAAAAATACTTGAATAATAGTTGGTAAAGAACACATAAGAAAAATAATAGCTTATTAAGATAACCACAACATAAATTGGACCTATCAAAATTTATGGAGTAGCAGCCAACCAGCGCCAGAAACAACTTTCTATTGCTGAATGCTCCACTTGTCTCTACCGCCTTCCCTCCCACTCACATCCCAATTCTTTCAGTCTGGCTCCCAATCTCACCACTTATTGAAACCTCTCTCCATGGTCACCAGTGTGACTCTTTGTTTTTTTTTTCTTTATAATTTTGATCAATAATCTCAGAATTATTAAACCATTATGATTTTCTCAGTTCTAATCTTTAGAGATTGACCAACCTTTACTCTAGAATGTGTTCCCCTTCTCCTCCATGATCACGCTCTCTTCATGTTTCTTCTCCACCACTTCTTAATTGTCTCTGGATCATCCACCGTCCCACCTCTCAGCCTGGGGCCCAGGCGAGCTCTACTTCCTTTTCTTTTCTCTCTATACTCCTTAAATTCTAAGATAAAAAGTTCATATTTTATCCTGGCAAAAATGAAGAATCACTGAATATTTTCAATCTGATGAATGATGTAAACAGGCCTGTGACTTAGGAAGATTAATTTAGTAACATTATAAAGGACAGATTGTGAAAGACAGAGACTTTTTCCTCATAAGCTCATAATTGAAATTTGCTGAGCAAAATAATTCTGAAGAAGAAAATCCTGTCCTTATCTGACATTAATTCAACTCTAATTTCAAGTTGCTAATAAGATATGTACTGAAAACACTTTCATTTATTGCCCTAGAAAGCACTAAAAGTTCATTGTAATATGGCTGATTAGGGTCATACTAGAGGAATTCATGAGCCCCCAAGCATTTTTAAAAGCTTCCCAGATTTTTAGAAGAGAATCAACTTGGAAAACTAACCTGGATCATTATAGATCTCCATAAGGCAATGTCTGTGCTCAAATCAAAGGATACTAGTATGAAAATCTGAATGTTTATCTTTCTGAGAGAATGAGGACTCCTGGAGGGCAAAGGTCACCTTAGTTTTATGTTTGCATGTCCAGCACCAAACACAGTGCATGGAACATAGTAGGTGCTTGTCAATGCAACTAGAGTAATTTACTCATAGCCATCTAGGTCATGAAAGCTAGAGTAGAATAAAATCCCTAGTTCTCTGATCCTAAATCCAGGACTCCTTAAGTTCTAGAAAGTTGTCAGGGACACAGAAAAGTTTGTGACTTGTTCAAGGCCACATAACAAATAGATGTTCAAGGTATCAAGACAGATATACAAGCATCCTACTGACTATGACAAATGGCATGTAGATTATTCACTGACACTCATAATAACCTTTAGAATGTTAGAACTCAACTTTATAGTTGCTGCTATTTGGAAATATGTCATTCTCTATGTACATATCAAAAGTTTTCTGCTTTAGAACTGCCAGTGAAATATTTTGGAATTCTGATTCTGAACCATGTGGAATGAGTTACCTCCCACAATTATGAGAACTACTGTGTTGCCGACTTGCATTAGCTGCTCTGTAACTAATGAACCATATCATTAATTACAGACATTCAAAATAAAAATGACAGCAAGGCCGGCCAGATATTTATAACAAAGGGAAAGGTCAAGAGTTGTGGAGTAGCCTGCTCGTTCTACACCAGTTATCTTTTAGTCTCTCCTTTCCTTTGTGTTTAATTGAAAACATTAATTTGACTTATCACAGCAAGCTGGGAAGGATTTTTCAGTGCATACAGCATGGAGAGTAGAAGAGAACTGGCAATCTGGGACCACGAAAGAGCTGTCATCGAGTGCATTCCCAAGATCTGAGCACTACTTTGTTCCTGAACTGACAATGATAGGAGGAGATCATGCTTTTACAAAGATTCCACGTTTGTCTTATAAAATAACAGCCTGGATTTTTAAATAAAGAGTTAATTAAGTGAACAAAATGGTGGCTAAATGAATTAAGTTTTCTTTTTTTTTTTTATTTTTTATTTTTTTTTATTTTGTAATGTTTAACAATCACTGCCATACAATTGTGATTTTATCCCCCCCACCTACCCCCCACCCCCCCCTCCCTCCCCACGACTGCATACAATTCTGTATAGATTCTACATATACTTTCCTATTGAGTATATTTTCACTATAGTCATGCTATGTAGTCAGACTAAGATAAATGAAAGAAATCGTATAACAAATCAGAACATGATACACAAACACATACACATACACAAACATGATCTGCTACAATATGTGAGTGACTTCCATATTTCTCTCTCTGAGTGTGGCAGGCATTTTGCCTTGAGATCCTCCATTGGGATTTTTTTTTTTTTTTTTTGGTAAGAAGTTCTTGTGTTATTACAAAAATCTAAGTCTACCAGAAAAAACTCTCACACACTGTGGTTGTTGCTGTGCATAAAGTTCTCCTGGTTCTGCTCCTTTCACTCAGCATCAGGTCATATAAGTCCTTCCAGGCCTCTCTGAAGTCTTCTTGTTCATCATTTCTTATGGCACAATAGTACTCCATTACATTCATATACCATAATTTATTCAGCCATTCCCCAATTGATGGACATCCCCTTGACTTCCAGTTTTTGGCAACTACATAGAGTGCTGCTATAAATATTTTTGTACATGTGGGACCCTTTCCCATTTTTATGATCTCTTGGGGATATAGTCCTAGTAGAGATATTGCTGGGTCAAAGGGTATGCACATTTTTGTAGCCCTTTGGGCATAGTTCCAAATTGCTCTCCAGAATGGTTGGATGCGCTCGCAGCTCCACCAACAATGAATTAGTGTTCCAACTTTCCCACATCCTCTCCAGCATTTATCATTTTCTTGTTCTGTCATGTTTGCCAATCTTATAGGTGTGATGTGGTACCTCAGAGTTGTTTTGATTTGCATCTCTCTAACCAATAGTGATTTAGAGCAGTTTTTCATATGATTATAGATAGCCTTAACCTCTTCCTCTGAAAATTGCCTGTTCATATCCTTTGACCATTTATCAATTGGGGAATGACTTGTATGATTATACATTTAGATCAGTTCTCTATATATTCTAGAAATGAGGCCTTTATCCCCGAGCTTAGCTGTAAAAATTCTTTCCCAATTTACTACATCCCTCCGGATTTTGGTTGCATTGGGTTTGGTTGTGCAAAAACTTCTCAGTTTAATGTAATCAAAGTTATCCATTTTGCATTTCATAATGCATTCTATCTCTCCTTTAGTAAAGAATTCTTCCCTTCTCCATAGATCTGATAAATACACTATTCCTTGCTTCTCCAGTTTATTCATGGTATCAATCTTTATACCTAAATCATGTACCCATTTGGACTTTATTCTTGTGTACGGTGTCAGGTATGGGTCTATGCCTAATTTCAGCCACACTGTTATCCAGTTTTCCCAGCAATTTTTGTCAAACAATGAGTTCTTATCCCAGAAGCTGGGGTCCTTGGGTTTATCAAACAGAAGGTTGCTATATTCCTTGCCTACTGCATCTTGAGTGCCAAGTCTATTCCACTTGTCTACCTCTCTGTTTCTTAGCCAGTACCAAGTGGTTTTGATAATTGCTGCTTTATAGTACAGTTTGAGGTCTGGTAGCGCTAGGCCACCTTCCCAAGCATTTCTTTTCATTAGTCCCTTTGATATTCTGGACCTTTTGTTTTTCCAAATGAATTTTGATATTATTTTGTCCAGCTCTAGAAAGTAATTGTCTGATAGTTTAATTGGTATGGCACTAAATAAGTATATCAATTTGGGTAGAATTGTCATTTTTATTATATTAGCACGGCCTATCCATGAGCAACTAATGTTTTTCCACTTACTTAAATCTGACTTTATTTGTGCAAAAAGTGTCTTGTAATTGTGTTCATATAATCCCTGGGTTTGTTTTGGCAGGTAGACTCCTAAGTATTTTATACTGTCTACCCTAACTTTAAATGGGATTTCTCTTTCTATCTCTTGCTGTTGGACTTTGTTGCTAATATATAGGAATGCAGAAGATTTGTGTGGGTTTATTTTGTACCCTGCAACTTTGCCAAAGTTGTTTATTAATTCTAGTAATTTTTTACTTGAATCTCTGGGATTCTCTAGGTAAATCATCATATCATCTGCAAAGAGTGATAACTTAGTTTCTTCTTTGGCTATTTTAATTCCTTGGATATCTTTATCTTGTCTAATTGCTACAGCTAACATTTCTAGTACCATATTAAATAATAGTGGTGATAATGGACAACCTTGTTTCACCCCTGATCTTATTGGGAATGCATCTAGCTTATCCCCATTGCATATAATGCTTGCTGAAGGTTTTAGATAGATACTGCTTATTATTTTATGGAAAGTTCCCTTTATTCCTACATTCTCCAATGTTTTTAGTAGGAATGGATGTTGTATTTTGTCAAAAGCTTTTTCTGCATCTATTGAGATAATCATGTGGTTTTTGTTAGCTTTGTTGTTGATGTGATCGATAATGCTAATAGTTTTCCTAATATTGAACCAGCCCTGTAGTCCTGGTATGAATCCTACCTGATCATAATGTATTAATCTCGTGGTAAGATGCTGTATTCGTTTTGCTAGAATCTTATTTAAAATTTTTGCATCTATATTCATTAGGGAAATTGGTCTATAATTTTCTTTCTCTGTTTTGTCTCTTCCTGGTTTGGGTATCAAAACCATATTTGTATCATAGAAAGAATTTGGGAGGACTCCTTCTTCCCCAATTTTCAAGAATAGTGTATGTAGTATTGGAATTAACTGTTCTTTAAATGTTTGATAGAATTCACTTGTGAATCCATCTGGCCCTGGAGATTTTTTCCTAGGCAGTTCATTGATGGCTTGTTCAATTTCTTTTTCTGAGATGGGGTTGTTTAAGTATTCAACTTCCTCTTCTGTTAATCTGGGCAATTTGTATTTTTTAAAATATTCATCCATCTCGTTTAGATTATAGAATTTGTGGGCATAAAGTTGGGCAAAGTAGTTTCTAATTATTGTTTTAATTTCCTCCTCATTGGAGGTGAGTTCACCCCTTTCATTTTTAATATTAGTAATTTGGTTTTCTTCTTTATTTTTTTTAATCAGATTGACCAAAGGTTTATCAATTTTATTAGTTTTTTCATAAAACCAACTATTGGTTTTATTTATTAATTCAATAGTTTTCTTAATTTCAATTTTATTAATCTCTCCTTTGGTTTGCAGTATTTCTAATTTGGTATTTACTTGGGGATTTTCAATTTGTTCTTTTTCTAGCTTTTTCAACTGCAAGCCTAAGTCATTGATCTCCTCTTTCTCTATTTTATTTATGTAAACATTCAGAGATATAAAACTTCCCCTAATAACTGCTTTTGCAGTATCCCATAAGTTTTGGTATGTTGTCTCACTATTGTCATTCTCTCGAATGAAATTGTTGATTGTTTCTATGATTTCTTCTTTAACCTAACCCTTCTTTAGAATTAGATTATTTAGTTTCCAATTGATTTTTGGTTTCTCTTTCCATGGCCTTTTATTACATGTAATTTTTAATGCATTATGATCTGAAAAGGATGCATTGATTATCTCTACCTTTCTGCACTGGATTGTGAGATTTTTATGTCCTAGTACATGGTCAATTTTTGTAAATGTTCCATGTACCGCTGAGAAAAAAGTATATTCCTTTCTATTCCCATTTAATTTTCTCCAAAGATCTATCATATCTACCTTATCCAGAGTTTTATTTACCTCCTTAACCTCTTTCTTGTTTATTTTGAGGTTGGATTTATCGAGTTCAGAGAGGGGGAGGTTGAGGTCCCCCACTAGTATAGTTTTGCTATCAATTTCTTCCTTCAACTCCCCCAACCACTCCTCTAAGAATCTGGATGCTATACCACTTGGAGCATACATGTTTAGTAATGATATTGCTTCATTGTCTATGGTGCCTTTTAGCAGGATATAGTTTCCATCCCTATCCCTTTTGATTAGATCTATTTCTGCTTTTGCTTTGTCTGAGATTAGGATTGCTACTCCTGCCTTTCTTACATGAGCTGAAGCACAATATATTCTGCTCCATCCTTTGACCTTTATCCTATGTGTATCCCCCCGTTTCAAATGTGTTTCTTGTAAGCAGCATATTGTTGGATTATGGCTTTTAATCCATTCTGCTATCCGTCTCCGTTTTATGGGAGAGTTCATTCCATTTACATTCACAGTTATGATTACAATCTGTGTATTTCCCTCCAACCTCTTTCCCACCATTTGTGCTTTTAGCTCTCCCGTCTCCCTTCCCCTCCTCAATAGTATTCACTTTTCTCCCCCTCCTCCTGCAGCCTTCCCCTCCTTCTTTTAGCCCCCCTCCCTTTTAGTCCCCTTTACTCTTATTGCTTCTTTCCTCCCTTTTAGCCGCCCTCCCCTTTCTTCCCCCTTCCCCTCCTACTACCTATAGAGCTAGTTAGGCTTATCTACTTAAGATTATTGTTCCCTCCTTTGAACAAATCAGATGAGAGTACCTCTCAAACAATGCTCATCTCCCTCCCCTCCTTCCCTCTACTATAGTTTTGTACTTCTTCCTGTGATATAATTTGCCATTTTCTGCTTCCCCCTTTCCACACCTCCTATTACATTCCCTTCTCATACTTAAATCATATTTTTGACATGACATCATTTACTTTATGCCCGTTCCCTCTACATATATCCCTTTTATCATAATAGCTGCACAGTTCTCAAGATTAACAGGTATCATTTTCCCTTATAGGGAGGTAAACAGTTTGCCCTAATTGAGTAGCAAGTTTTTGTTTTTGTTTTTTCCCCTCTGTTTACCTTTTTATGATTCTCTGGAGACCTGCATTTGAAGATCAAATTGTCTATTGAGTTCTGGTGTTTTGGTCAGGAAGCTCTGGAAATCCCTTATTTCGTTGAATGACTTTCTCCTTGCCTGAAATGTTATGCTGAACTTTGCTGGGTAGTTGATCCTTGGTTGAAGTCCCAACTCCTTTGCCTTACGAAATATTGGGTTCCAATTCTTTCGATCTTTTAATGTAGAAGCTGCAAGGTCCTGTGTGATCCTGACTGTATGTCCTTGATATTTGAATTGTTTCTTTCTGGCTGCTTGTAGTATTTTCTCCTTCACTTGATAGCTCTGGAATTTGGCAACTATATTTCTTGGGGTTTTGAGTTTGGGATCCCTTTCGGGAGGGGAACGGTGGATTCTTTCGATGACTATTTTGCCCTCTGAGTCTAGTACTTCTGGACAGTTTTCCTTGATGATTTCCTGGAAGATATTGTCCAGACTCTTTTCTTCATCATGGGTTTCTGGCAGGCCAATAATTCTTAGATTTTCTCTCCTGGATCTATTTTCCAGGTCAGTTGTTTTTCCAATTAAATATTTTACATTTTCTTCTATCTTTTCATTCTTTAGATTTTGTTTGACTGATTCTTGTTGCCTCATTGAGTCATTAGTTTCTACTTGCCCAATTCTAATCTTCATCGTAGTGTTTTCTTCAGTTAGCTTTTCCATCTCCTTTTCCATCTGACCAATTTTTCCCTTTAAGGAGCTATTTTCTCCATTTAATTTTTGTACTTCTTTTTCCATTCGACCAATTTTCCCAGTTAGGTTTTGGGTTTCCTTTTCCATCTGATCAATTTTCCCAATTAGGTTTTGGGTTTCCTTTTCCATTTGATTAGCTCTTCCTTTTAGGGAATTATTCTCTCCAGTTAATTTTTGAACTTCCTTTTCCATTTCTTCAATTTTCTTTTTCAGGGTGATGTTCTCATCAGTGAATTCTTTTTTTATAGTTTTAAAATCATTGGCCAGTTTTTCTTTTATATCCTTCTTCAGACGTTCCAGGTAATCTAGTTGTGCTTGCGAGAAATTCATAGTCCCATCTGAGGTTTCAGATGGAAGTACAGTCTCAGCTCTAACCTCTTTGGTGTTTGTGTTTTGGTCCTTATCCCCATAGAAAGATTCTATGGTTTTTTCACTTTTCGTCTGCTTTTTCCGATTCATGATGTTGGCTGAGTGTTGTAGCTTTTGGTTCTTTCAGTCAGAAGGTACAGATCTTTAAGTTGAGCTGATGTGTGTCTAGGCTAAAAGCAGGCTTTTGTTTTTTGTTTCCCCGATCAGCCCTGGGGTTAGCTTGTTAGGTATGTGGGAGGGGTGGTCTGTCCTCAGGATATCTCCTCAGCTGACTTGAGGCAAAGGCAACGTCAGGGGATGGTGATCCCAGCTTCCCTATTGTCTTCCCTTTTCCCCTGGAGGGCTGGGGCACGCCTAGAAGCTAACGCGTGTTCCCGCCCCTCCTGGGGCTCGTCTCCCGGCTCTGAGGCTTGCCTGGGTCTCAGTGCGAATTTTCTCTGCCCTGGGTCATCTGTGCCTCCAGATCGCCTCCACCACAGTAGGAAGAATCCCCCTTTGCCACTTTTCCAGCCTCTGGTGTTATGAGACCACCCGCCCCCTTCTGCTGTTCCCGCTGATCCAGGATTAATCTGGGGAAGAATTTTATGGTTCCCTCACGGTCATCAGGGGGGAGGAGAGAGCACTTACTGATCACTCTGCCATCCCAGTTCCTGGAAGTTCAAGTAGTGACCCACCGAAGTCCGTCTTCAGGCTGAAGATCTCAAGGGCTGCTGCGCTGATGTCTGGCACTCAGCGGCTCTCACCGGCTCGGCCTGGCTTATCTCCTGCTCCGCTGGTCTCGCCCGCCACTCTCGGGCTCCTCTGGTCCCCTCCGCCCTGCCGCGCTGACCGCGCTGCGCTGTGCGCCAGGGTCTTACCCCCGCGGAACAGATCCCTCCCGTGGACCCTCCAGTCCAGCCTGGGCTCCGAATCCGTCAAAGTCCGTCACCCACTGGATTCTACACCTCCAAAGTCTGGTCAGACTCTCCCCCCAGAGATATCCAGAGGAGTTTTTCCAGGAGCTTACGTGAGTCGTTGCTTTCACTCCGCCATCTTGGCTCCGCCTGAATTAAGTTTTCAACATGAAATACAAATCAGTGAAAAAATTGCTGCATTTGAAGACTGAGTCTAAAGTCTCATATGAGTCAGACCAGGGGTTTCATCTTATGTAAGAAAAACATTTAGAAATTTACTTATTATCTTTTGTTTTGGTAAGCCTACTCCTCTCAAAAGAACCAATCAAGAAAAAGTCCTAAATTCTCCAGACAAAGAAGTATCACTGCACTTGTAAGCCAAACACTTGGGTTTATATCCCACTTCTATGATTCATTATCTCCAAAGTAATCTCAAAACACAAGTGTGAGCACATCAGTTCCCTTTCAAGAAGCCACCAAGCTCCCTATCACCTTTAGGATAAAATACAAAATCCCTCTGCTTGACATTTAAAATCTGTCATGATGTTCCAGTCCAGTTTTCCAAGTTAATTTCACCACAATCCCTTTCATGTGCATTATGTATCAGACGAAATGATTGCTTTCTCTTCTCTACATCTGGCACTTCTTAATTGTCATAAGTAGTCCCGGTATGCTCTTTCTTTCTCCACACTGACTCTCAGACTCTAGATTCCTAACAGGCTCAGGTGAGGCACCTGAAAACCTGCTGAAGATCTTCCTGGTTCATCCTGCTTTGTCACTCTCTCCTTCCTTAAGTGTTTATTGATATTTCACAGAAAAATGGGCCAATGGGACCTCCATCCACATACCATGTAGGTACAGCCATTTATACAGAAAAGTAAATACAAAGTAATTGGGATTGGGAGGCAGTACAGGTAGAGGTAGAACTATGTAGGGCACTTGTAGGAGTCATAGGTAAGGGAGATAACAGACTTCACCAGAAAGAAGTAAAGTTTACACTTAGTAGTCTAGACATTGCCTACAAAAACGACATTCCCTGCAAACTTGAAGAGCAGCTTCTCATAACAGAAGGTTATGAGTCAAGTTTGACTCAGCTCCACTATGTAGAGGCTGAGGGCCAGAAGGCCCAGAGGACCTTATTATAAGATTGTCTTCTGTCAGAGTTAAGACCACAGAGAATTAATTTGTTTCTCTACTTTGCTTTAGCCTTGGAGCCAAGACCTAATGGAGGGCACAAACCTTAGTAAAGAATCCTTTCTTGGATTCCTTTTCTTGTCCTTATGAGACACCGTAGGTATTACTGGTCCTCCACTTTCTTTGCTCAGTATTGTCTTCAATCTCTCTCTCTCTCTCTCTCTCTCTCTCTCTCTCTCTCTCTCTCTCTCTCTCTCTCTCTCTCTCTCTCTCTCTCTCTCTCTCTCTCTCTCTCTCACACACACACACACGTACACACACACACACAAACATATATAGATAGATCAATATCTATAGTTATATTCACTATTTAAAGCCTTTCCCACTCCTAAATTTTATTGAACAATTCTCTGCAAATGACTCCCTGATCTCGGTATCTAGCTCTGATCTCTTCCTCAAATCCTACTTTTGTCTGCTGAATTTCTCACTCAAACAATCAGCATTTAAAGAATTTCTGCTTCATGCCAGGTACTGGAAATGCACAGAAGAAATTAAACACTCCGTTCTTTCATGGAGCTCACAGGAGAGACAGTTGGTGATGGGACATAGAGTGCCAGAGGTAGAGTCAAAAAGACCTGGGTTCAAATCCCAACTGATACTGATATGGGCAAATCCCTTCATATCCCTGATCCTCCCTTTCCTTACCTACTAGCTGGTAATAAATCTAAAATCTGGCTCCTTGTGGTATCTCAAGGACTGCAGGTCCAAGAAACCATCATTCCACCACCTCCTTCTACTTGGTCTTCCTTCTACCTTTCTGATTTTGGTTGATAGAAGATTGCAATTGCAGAGTCATCTTTAGCTCTTCCTTCTCCTTCAGGATCCATATCCTCGAACTTTCCAAGTTTTGTCAATGACTCCTTCACTATCCCATCTGCCCAAGCTCCCAGGACACCTGCCCTATTCATATCTGCATCACCTCTTTCCTGGATATCTTATTACAAAACCACCCTTCACACAGTAATAACAGCAGTCTTCTTGTGCACAAGACTGACCAAGCCATTGCCTTGTTAAAGACAGAAGCAAACAAAAAACACAGTCATCTTGTGGTGATTTATCATAGATTAGTAAAAATTGCTAGTATTCATGGAGTGCTTTAAGGTTTGCAAAGCACTTTGGAAATGTTGGCTTCTTTTAGCCAGTGCGTGGAAGTACATCACTGGAATCTAGATCTTCCTAGCCCTGTGATGAGTGATCTATATATGACTGAATCATAATTATTAAGCAATTAATTATTAAGTAAGTAATCCTTACACCATCCAGACATTTATTCAAGTCATGTGCTATAGTGGGCAGAACCCTGAATTTGTCATCCTTCTGTGATGATGGGCAAGGTAACTCCATGACCCTCCATTTCCTCATCTGTACAATGAGAGAGTTGAACTAAATGGCCTCTGAAATCATTTATAGGTCTATGATCTATGGTCACCCTCCCAGGTATCAGTTTCATCTGAATAATTTGTTCTGGAATAAATTGATCTCTAAGGTCCCTCCCTGTGCTAAATGCTATAAACTCTTGAATATGGTAATAGTAGAAGAATATGACAGATGGAGAAAAGAGGGAAGTCAGAGGATGATAACATCAATGATAGATCTGCATGTTGCTTTATATTTTTCTTTCAATTAAGTCTCTCTTGGTATGACATGCTGGACCCTAAGTGTCACATCAAATGGTATCCTTTCTAACACACATTTTCAATCATTTTAGAAACCATTTTTACACATAATTTGACTTCCTCTTTCCCTGCTCTCTCTTTCACTTCACTGCAGAAAACCACAATACTACCTTTCCAAAAGGCAGACAGCAGTAGACCAGGCCAACATGCCAAACAGATGGATGTCAACATAGTGGTTTTCCAATGAAAATAACCACATAAAAGTCCTTGGAGTCTTGTCCCCAGTGCTTGGAACTTTTTAGTGGTTGGAATGATGGAGATAATAGCAGCAACTAGGTATCCAATGCAAATTTATAGAGAAGACAGAGGCAGCCAGAATGACTCCACTCTTTGGAAACCGAGAAATGTCCTAAATTCACCAAGGATCCCAATGATTTTCATTCTGATTTTATTATGTTCTCATACATTTTCCAAACATGTAAAAAAGTGCTAAATACAATAATAAAAGGGAGGCAAAGACTAGAGAATAGGTCATCCCAGCCAGGGGACTAACAAGGGACATAGGTGAGAGTTCTACAAAGTCAAGCTTAAATCAATGACTGTCCAAGAAGTTTGTCAGAGGAATATGATCAATGTTTAATGAGTGGAGTCTCAAGACAAAAGAAACAGGACAAAATATTGGGGATGGTATGGATAACAACTTGAAAGATGAAGCTCTATGGTTGGGGGGTTGGGAAGGGAAATCGATCTCCTTCCCTCGCTCAATTCTACTAGGTCAATAAGATCCTCATGACCCCAGCTCTTCCACCAGACACCTGACATAAAATAAACATGGAGAGGAGATTGACAGCCCTTGTGACATGGTGCTGCATGTGACAGGAGGCCTGCTTCTATCTTTGGTCAGGGTCCTGGCTGTTCTGACCCTTCTGTGCCCGGGAGCTGGCAAGTGGGAGACAATTCTGTCAATGTTTAAGAGAAAGTCCCATTGTGCTGCCTGCCTAACCGCAGTGTGTGTATTGCATTCAATTGAAAATATGCTAATCACTGGGCATATTAAAATGAATACAAATGTTAAAGAACACTACCTTCCCTTAGACAGCTAACACCCTAATATGGAAGAAAACATTTAACTCTCTAGGGCAAGATAAGATTAGATGGTGGATGGATAGGTATGTAGGTAGAGAGATAGACAGAGATAGATAGATAGATAGATAGATAGATAGATAGATAGATAGATAGATAGATAGATAGATAGATAGATAGAAAGCCTGCCACCCTAAGTGGTGAATCTTGGAGAATTCTTGGGAAAATTATAGAAGAGCTCATGAACGGTCATCAGATCATTCATTTAGAGCTATTAGGGACCTCAGAGGACATCTGTTTCTAAACCTTCATTTTACAGATAAGGAAGCTGAGACCCAGAGAGTAAAGAGAGTTATCTGAAATCTGGGAAGGAAGTTGCAGAATTTAGATTTGAACTTGGATCCCTAGCCTGTATATAGAGAACACTAAGGGAAGCAGCAATTACTTAGAATTTACAGGAATATATAAATGGACAATGAGTCAGCATCATTAGACTGCTCAATGAGGAAATGTGCATATTGCATATTCTGAAAGGCATTTAGTTAGGGTACACTCAGCATCTTTAAAGGCAAGATGGAGAAATGCCAACTGATAGATAATAATTAGGTAACCGCTTCTTGATGAATGATTTGATTTAAAGAATAGCAAGTAATGGGCTCTGCTGAAGGGAGATGTCTATCAATGTGATGCAGAGTTCATTCCTTGGCATTGTTTTCTTCAATTTTTTTTATTAATTACCACTTCAAATCTATTAGAAATATTGAATGCTGGAGGGGATGGGGGATAACACTAATGAACTGCTGGTAGAGTTGTGAACTGCTCCAACCATTCTGAAGAACAATTTGGAACTATGCCCAAAGAGCTATAAAACTGTGCATACCCTTTGACCCAGTAATACCACTACTAGGTCTACATTCCAAAGAGATAAAAGAAAAAGAAAAAGGATGAATGTGTAAATGTGTATGTGTCACATACATACATACACATACACATAACAAAGAATTGGAAATTAAGGGGATGCCCATTAATTGGGGAATTATGGTATATGATAGTTATGGAACACTATTTTGCTATAAGAAATTACAAAGGGGATGGATTAAGAAAAGCTTGAGAAGACCTATATGAACTAATACAAAGGGAAGTGAACAGAACCAGGAGATCATTGTACACAGTAACAGGAATATCGTGCTGATGATTAACTGTGAAACACTTGGCTATTCTACTCAATGCAGTGATCCAAGATAATTCACAGGAATCATGAAGAAAACTTCTGTCCATCTCCAGAGAGAGAACAGATAGACTCTGAGTGTAATTTGAATTATGATTTTCTCACTTTCTTTATTTTTTCTGACTTTTATGTGACATGACAAATATGTAAATGTTTTGCTTAATTTCACAAATGTAATGGGCACCATATAGCTCGCCTTCCAGTGGGGAGGGGAGGGGCTGGAGGGAGGAAAAGAATTGGAAAATCAATTTTAAAATATTAAAAATAAATACAAATTAAAAAAAATAAAGGCAAGCACCACCAAAAATAAAAACAAACCATATAGCATTGGTTTAAAAATACATAAATCCTTAAAATAGACCACACAAAAGACATCCAAAAATATTAGCTCCAATAACACAGTATTTGGTAAAGTAGAAAAAATGAATTAACTAGGGGGAAAACATTCTGTTTGGTGAAAACCTAGTAGGACACCTGAGAAGTGGTCTGGCAGACATTAGGCTTAGACTGGTATCTTACAACACACTCCATGATACATTCTAAGTGGATGTGTGACCTCAATATTAAAGATCATGCAAGTCAGAAGAGAAACAGATCATGTACCTCTCATATCTATGGGTAAGAGATATATTCTTAACCAAATAAGAAATAGAGGTATGAAAAAAAAGCTTTCATAAATTACTTGGAGAAAGATGTAGATTAAACTTCAGTTATTTGAAGACATCACATGGGAGAAATTTTAGACTATGCAGTACATCTCATACAAATACTCTGATGAAGAAGAAGAAAGCTGATCAACTGTGCTTAAGTCAAAAAGCAGACCCAGAAAAGCATAAGCTCTTGACGTAATCCACTGCCTCATATTAGACTTCAAAACAGAGTAAATAAGGGGAGGGGGTTATTGAAGGAGAGAAAGTGCTTGTGTACAGTACAGACTGAAAGGAGATTATTATTTCTACCACATCAATGCGAATCTTTTCTCAGTCACTTACTAGCTGGTTGACTGTAAAAATGTTATTTAACTTCTTAGCCGTTGCTTCATCATCTGTAAAATGGAGATAATGATGGCAGTTATCTCCCAGGAATGTTGTGAAGATCATAAGTGATAATATATCTAAAAACTAAAAGCATCCTACGTGTTGGGCATTTTTTGTGTTTGTTTTTCCTCATTGCAATGGAAGTTTCTTGGGAGAAGTGTTTTTTCATTCTTTATCTTTGATCCCCAGCGGTTGACACTTAGTAGGTTTTTCATGATTGCTCGATACGAGTTTGATTCAGATCCTGCCTCTGACAAATTCAAGGGGGTGACCCTGGGTAAGTTACATTTTTCTGATCTCTGTCTAATTCCTCTTCCCCCTTTTCATAAAACCATAAGTTTATCTTTCCAAAAGGCTGATTGAAGATTACACAAGCACCCTGAATTGATGAACTATAACACAGTGATAATATATATATATACATATATACATATATACATATAGTGTTTTGCAAACATTAAACACTCTGTGAATGCCATCTGTGGTGGTCATTACTGAAAACCAGCACAATACGATATAGTGCACAGGTCACAGGGCTTGAACTGGTGGAAGACGGGAAGGACATTAGCATTGATATAGCACATACTATGTATCAGGGACTGTGCTAAGTGCCCAGTGAACATATTTAAAATGAATGAATGAATATACTTAAAATAAAGATAATCTACGCATGAAAAATATTCCTTATTTCTAAAAGAAAAGAAAGGACTGGTTTTAACCTAGAGCGGCTGACAATCTAGGGACTTCTGGGCAAATGGCAAGGCTGGCAATGCTGGGGAGCACCAAGGAGAAGGCTGACCTGGGCTCAGCATCAAGGGACAATCTGAACAATGGATAGAGTGACAGTAAATTGCCTGTTGTGGGCCAGGCCTCTAGTCTGAGAGTCCTGAGAGGACTAGCCAAAGAGGCAAGGTTCCCAGAGGCAAAGGAGCTAAGTAAAGGGTAGGATCTCAAGACAGAGACTGAGGCAGGGAGGGGATAATAGCATGAATTGGCAAGAGAAAGTAGGGTACGAGAGAAGGGAGAATCAGCAGGAAGCTACAGTAGATGAGGTGATACGTCAGTTGAACTGGTGTGTGAGGGAAGAATCAGACTAGAAGGATACTGAAGCCCTGAAGCCAGGGATTCGTGACTTTTCTTATCTCTCCTGGACAGGCAGCGAGTGATTGGCAGGGTTAAGTGGGCCCAGATATGGGTATCAGAGGGCAACAAGGTCAAGGAGCCTTCCCAGTCATCACATTCCCCCTACCACCCCCGGAATGGCCCTGTCCTCCCTTGAAGATGCCTCACAATGAGATTAGATTAGAACAATTCTATCGTGAAGGTCCCATTTGCTTATCCACTTCCCCTCATCTAGTTCGGAATAAATTTGAAATACGAGCCATTCAGGAAAATATGATGACGTTACATAAAGAATAGGGAAAAGACACAGAAAAAAACATTTCAAAATGAGTGCAGTAATGCAAAGGGAAATCTCTTTGAAAGAACTCAGAGCTTTGATCAATGCTGTGACTAAACAGAATTTCAGAAGATGATAGGAAGTAAGGCATGGCCCCCATTGCTGAGCACCCAGATGCTGGATGACAGATACAGAATGAGGTATCTGCTGTCAGACATGGCCACTATTCGGGCATGTATGGCTTCATTAAATTCCTTCTTTACTAGGGAGGGTTCTGTGCCCTTTCCCAAGGAGCCTTCCTTTTAGCAATGTTTTGATACTGTATTTGAGTTGTCCAATATGTCAATCATCCTCTCCCTGCTTCTCAATACCCCACATCCACATCCAAAATATCTGTCTAATTTACAAAGACACAGTCTTTCAACTATATATATATATTTATAAAACTATTTTCTCCTCTAATTTTCCGTAAATCTCTGAGCTCATTCATGTGGTTTCTCCCTCCACTGGGGCGGACCAAAACCCAGAAGCAGTATTGTCCAAGTGCTGGCTTTGGAGTCATACATAGAAGCTGAGTTCAGATTCAGGCTCTGCCATTTCTACGTATTTGATCTTGGACAAATTACTCAAACTCCCGGGGGGGCCCTAGTTTTCTTTAGATGCAAAATCAAGAGTTTGAGGGCAATATAAATGTATCGAAGGGTAATTTCACTGAAAAAAACGCTTAAAACAGCTGCTAAAGCAATTTGGTAGAAATTAGATTTAGACCAACAATTTACACATATAACAACATTAAAATGGACATGAGGTTTGGACGTACACATATACATATGCTTACATAAACACATGTATATGTATGTGTCCATATGAATAGTACATATACATATATATGTGTATACACACACACACACACACACACACACATATATATACATATATACACACACACATTAGTGGACTACAGGGAGATACAGGGGACAATAAATAAAACAAGAACAAGAAAATCACATAAGAAAAAGTAGATAATTGTGATTCTTTGAAGTTGATAGGCTTTTGCACCAGATAGACTAGGAAGGGCAGTCATTGATTGAGAGGAAATGATTTGCGTCAAATATCTCTTATAAATGAATCTTTCCTTAATGGATAAGTGGTCATAGGAAAGGAACAGTGTTCAAAGGAAGAAAACTGTAAACAATCATGCAAAATTATTTCAAATCAGAAATAATAAGAAAAATAAGTAAAACATTTCTAAGTTTTCACCTTAATTGATGAATTTTTATTTACTTACATATTATATTGAACATAATATAATTATAAAATTATATTTAATATTTTCAGCAAATTGATAAAAATTATTAAAAAATTGTGAATGGTAAGTGTCAAGGAATTAGAAAATATAGGAGCTTTACTACACTGTTGGTGGACCTGTGAATTGATTCAACCATTTCAGACAGAAATTTTCAATCAAACAAAGTGGCTAAAATTTCTACACACTTTTACTAAAAGGTCTAAAGGTGGTCAAAGATAGAAATAAGTACCATGCACATCCAAACATTTAGAGAAGTAAAGAGTAGAAAACAAGACAGATGATCAATGATTAGGGAATACCTGAACAAGTTATGGTGCATGAATGTAAGGGGTAATTACTGTACTAGAAAATATAAAACCTGAGAAATTCAGAAATGCTGGAGAAGCTCCATGAATTGATATAAAGCCATGAACACAATATAAAAAAGATTTTCAATAATAGGTGAAAGAAATGATAACAAAGAAACAACATGTGTAATTTTCACAATCAAGCTTGGCACAGTAGAAAAAAAGATGTAATGCACCTCCCTTTTTACTGTAAAGAAGTTGGAAATGATTCCTGTGGAACTTTGCAGCTACACTCACACTTGTTTGATGTGTTGGTGAGTTTTACTGATCTCTGTCTCTGTCTCTTTGTCTGTCTATCTCTGTCTCTTTCTCCCTTTCTGTCTCTGTCTCCATCTCTTTCTCTCTGTGATTCCTTCTCTCTCTCTCTCTCTCTCTCTCTCTCTCTCTCTCTCTCTCTCTCACACACACACACACACACACACACACACACACACACACACACACACACACTCACATTTTGGAGATAAGATGATGAAAGAATGGATCCTTTGATGCTTTCCAAATTGGGTCACCTCTAGCCCAGAAATTTCTGTGTGACAAAGTTCTGGAGCCTTCACTGTTCTCAGGTTGATTTGAGTGCCATTTCTACGTCCTCACACAGCATGTGTGCTACCAAAGTGTTAAAATATAAATGTTGTTCAGTTTTCATGGTCATCAACAGTATGCTATTGCATAGCTTCTTTTCTGTCTGTTTCTCTTTCCCCTTCCAGTTTCATCCTCATACACTCTTGGGATAATCTGACTTGTTGAGTCTCATGCCAAACTTTATGCCTGTTCATTTTCCCACCTATTTCTCTGCCTTACTTTATGAAGCAGGACTATTTATAATTTTTTGCTTATTTGTTTTTCCCCCCAATACTATTCCTCTTGGTTACAATGTATCTGCTTGGCTAGGAAATCAATTCTTCCTTGCTTCATGCTTTCAGAATTTCTTTGGCCTCTTTGTTGTGGTTTTTTTACAATACTTAAAATTGGATAGAAAATAATTCATATATATGACTCCTCCTTTATTGTTTTTGATGTTTTAGTTCAGCATCTTGTTTGAATAGTTCATATCGGATGGTCTATTACTTATCATAAGATCATATTCTCATCTTCCTTTTCTTCTAAGTTTGCCCTGATACTGACAAGACTCCCTAAACAAATACAGTCACGGCCTGTCTATTAAAATATTATCATCTTCTTTTAGTCCAAACACAGATTAAGTGCTCTATGAATGGTAGCTATTGTGATTTCTGGGGCTGAGAGGTATTGCAGTGCATAGAGAGCCCAGGCCTTGGAGTCAGGGAACACCTGTGTTCAAATACTGCCTCAGGTATGTCCTAGCTATGTGTTCTTGGTCAAGTCATTAATTATTCTCAGTCTTACAGTTTGCTCATCTGTACAATGGGAATAATAGTAGCTCCTAGCATACAGGATTACTTTGAGGATCAAATGAGATAACGTATGAAAAAGACTTTGAAAATCTTAAAATACCATGTACATGGTACTTATTGAAGAACTTTATGAAAACCATTCACTGACAGCAAAAGATTTTTAAACAAAAATAATCATCACAAACATTACTAAGTAAATCCACAAAGTCAGATTAAAAGAAAAAATATACAGGCCATCTAGAGCAAAAAAAAATAAGAGAATGAATCTACCACAGGCTTCAGTGTCATAAATTCTTCACTACTCCAGGGGCCATGTGAGCTCCTTGACAAGGGTGCTTAGTGCACCTGTGTAGGATTTAGAACCAGCGACTCCTCCTCCATTGATAAAAAGAGGAAAATTATCCATACAATATGAATCAGGAATACCCTTGCCAATAATTCAGTGAGCATTTATTATTGACTTCCTGAGTTCCAGGAGCTGTGCTATATGCTTCTAATACAACGAAAGGCATAAGCTAGCCCCTGCCCTCAAGGAGCTGATAATCTAATGATTTCATTGGTGATTGGTCTAGGGAGTACCCAAAGAGAAACTTCGTCTACTAATGAGCAGTTAGGTGATATAGGGGATAGAGGGAAGGACTCAGAGTCAGGAAGACCTGAGTTCAAATCTGTCTTTAGACGTTTGTGGCTGTGTGACCCTGGGCAAGTCAGTGAACCTCTGACTGTTCTAGTTTCCTCATCTGTAAAATGCATAGAACAATAAAGTGTACCGCTCTAGGGTTTTGTGAGAATAAAACAAGATAACATTTTTAAACGCTTGGCATGAGATCTAGAACATAGTAGGCATTTTGGGAATTGTCATTCTCTTTCCTAATAGCTAACATGTATACAGTGCTTTGAGGTTTGCAACACAGAAATATACATATGCACATATACATACACACACGTGTGTCTATGTGTGTTTGCATATATGTGTATATTTGTGTGTATGTATATGCACGTATACACACAAATTATATACATACATACGTATATGTGTGTATGCAACGTATACCAAATGACGCTTCGGGGTCTGTTGGTTTTTTATTTCTCATAAATATAAATATACGTATCTACGTATATAGATATAGATATATAGATATTTTAACTTGAACTTTACTACTGTGTTCCTTATTCTTCCTTTTGGTGTTATTTTCAAATTATATCATTAAGCCATGTAAGCCTTTATCCAAGTCACTGATAAAAATTGCTAAGTAGTGCAAAAGAGTGCCCACCTGGAGATGTCTCTCCAAGCTGATGCTAATCCATGAAAGATTTCATGTATCAGTTTAATTTGAACACAGCACCTCAGGGCATTGCATATTCTCCAAGTGACCATTTTTTCAATGTGGGCCTGGAAAGGACTCCAGGAAGGGGAGGAAGGTGATGCTCAGAGTAGATTCAGTTCTCTGGCTTTGAGCTCACTTATCTACAAAAGTACAACATCCTTCATTTCAATGTATTATTTTCATTATTCTAAAGTGGTTTTTAAAATACACTCCAACCCTATATTCATTTATCTCTTAATGCATTTGCTAAAAGTACAATGATTGAAACATGATCCAAAGAAGTAGGAGACATTTTCTGCTTTCAAATAATTATACTGGGATAGTCAAAATAAACCATATACTTGCATACAGGATGTAAACCAATGCAAATGTTTAAAAGCCCTCTCTATCACTTCAGTGCCTTGTGAGTTCCAGAAAATAGCTCCATTCTATCAAATCCACTTTTGGACCATTTTGACAAATACATAAGTTGTAGCTTTTGATTGCTTATGTACCAATAGATGATAAATTACAAGAGCAAAGCATCTTTTCAAATAAATGGAGAGAAAGATATTTTTATTTATTGGATCTTAATAAATAGTGGTGGTCAATGTATCATCACTTACAATTGGACAGGATGACACTAACTGCTTTTTCGTGGCTCTATTTAAAATAATAAATTAAAAGGGATCTTAGAATTATTTATTCCAACTCCATTTTACAAATGAGAGAACCAAGGGCCACAAATGAGAGGTGACTTGCCCACACATTCATACAAATAGCAAATATCAGAGTTGGGATTTGAAGTCAGATCGTCTGACTTCAAATCCATTTTGCTCAGTTTACCACACTGCAACCAAACCAGTTGAGTATTTTAAAACAGTTCCAAAGCTATTTAAGCAAAATTCAAGATGATTAGAAAAAAAATCTATGTGGTTCCAAACCTGCCTTTCATTGCTAAAAACAAGTTCTCCTCACTATGGTGCTATCATCTCTAGAAGTTGTTCTCATAAGCCGCACTCCGTCTAATGGGCTATGTGAGCCCATCAATGGCGTCAAATAAGCACCTTATGACCATTGTGAAAACCAGGAGTCAGACTTGGATAATATATTTCAATAACAAGGAATAGTTGAGAAAATTGGGGTTGTTCTCACTTGGAAAGAGTTAATTTTTTGGTGGTCTAATTGATGTTTCTTCGCATGCAAGGAAGTCTGATCAAATTAAAATAGACAAACTTTTCCCATTGGCAAAAGAAAAAAAATCACCCCAAAGAGATGACCTAATTTATTGCATAGGAAATGAGGAGCAGGTAGGAAAGTGACACAGAGAAAGGAGTGCTTTTTATCCCAAGGCCAGAGCACACACTGAATTGATTACTAAGGAGGGCCCTTGAAGTTGGCAAAATCAATTTGTTCAAGAGATAGAGGAATGAAAGAGAGAGAGAGATGATGATGATGAAAGGCTACAGGGAGAAAGCAGTAAATTAAAATCACAGAATGAGTTGAGGGTTCATTTGGTCACTATGTTCCTCAAATTCCTTATGCTTCTATAAATCCAGAAATATGGCAGTAGGAAATTGAAATATAAGTGAATGGGGGCTGAATTCTGAAACACCAGTATGTGGGATTAAATTCATAATTATTTTCCATTGCCTAGGAGAGATCTTTTTTCCCATAAATTTGAAGGTAAGAAATTAAGTTGAAGCAAATTAGTTGTAACCACCCAGAAACTTGGACTCATGGAAACACTGCAGGGAAACACCAAGAGTTCATTTCCGTTCTGTCTGTCAAGTCCAGTACATTGAAGGGACTGAGGAATGAATGGGTCTCCTTGCTCCCAAATCAGGAAAAATCCCTTTTTGTAGCCTCATGACCATGCCAGATGAGCCAAAAGTTACTCATTGGTATCCATAGCCATCAACATCTTTCAACACTGGTCCTTTAAAAAAATTCTCTTCTTCCTTCTGGAAATACTTCAATCTTCCCTATAGTCTTGCAATAGAGACATTTCTTTTTTTTTTTAAAGCAAGGATGGCAAGTGAAACTTCCCTTCTGCTTCCCCCCAGACAGATTAAGACTGAAGTGAAAATGACATATATTGGTCACACAGCGAGAATTGTTGACATTCAGATTTTCCACTAAAACCTAAACAATTATTATAGCAGAAAGATCTACACCAACTGGGAACACTGGGAGAGTATGACAGAAAATTTCCAGTGTCTGCTTGGAGATTAGCTGAAGAGAAAAGAGGACTCAGGCAAAATCCATCTCACTGTGACTAGATGATAAACTACCACTAAAGGCTCTTTATTCCTAGTGGCTGAATGCCCAGTCTTTAGGAGAGATGTATTGCCTCATCTTCCAAGTATTCTGATTAACTTTAATATCAATCAATCAATAAGTATTTCTTAAATGCTAGCTATATACAATGCCCTCTTCTAAGCATAGGAAACACAATGAAAAACATGAATACAGTTCCTACCCTCAAGGAATTTATATTCTTTTGGGAAAATCAATATAAAATAACTATATGATTGTGAAATATAGAGAAAAATAGATGAAAAAAACTGGGAGGGGAAGGCACAAGAAGGTGGGGGAATTCCAAGAAGCCTCTTTTTGATGTGAAGATTAACATGGAAAGGTGGGAAAAATAAACACCTAGGTCCAGGCTTGGGTTTTTCATCTAACCTTTTATAAGAAATATGAATAAGTGTTCCAAGGTGTGCTTACTCTCTCATCCCAAAGGACATGCACTGGGGCCCTTGACCTCTGCCTCCTGTCTCCAACAGCATACAGTCAAGTCTTTTCTTCCTCTTTTAGGAGTCTCTTTGCTTCTTTTTTACTTGCTCCTTTTGTTCCACTGGGGCAGAAATTTTCATTTAAAAGTAATGGAATTTATCATCATAAAATGTATTGTTTAAAAGAAACATCTACGGTGACTCTGGAGAGGAAAAGTGAAGATGTTACTCATTGTTTTCATTTGGACCAGCCATATAATTTCTCTGGTATCACTTTCCTCATGTCTATCTGAATACAAGCTCTAGAAAAGCCCATCACCAGAAGTCTGGGCACTAGACAATGAGTTCTTTCAGCCATGGAGCTTCAGAAGAATGGCAAAAAATACAAAATGGCACCCAGTCCTGTGAAGTAATTGAAAGATGGAGACAAGTGCAAGGGGTGATAAAATATCCCCAAAGATGAGACCATCTATAGAGATGAAACTAATCATTGGGGATCTGTATATTTAGTTTTTGTCAATAACCAAAAAGTAGATGTACCATTGAAAGGACTCAAACATAGCAAAAAAAAGTGATGCTATTTACATGGTGTTTAAAAATTGTTAAAGCTCATCATGTACATTATCTCATTTGAACATTACAATAGCACAATTAGGTAGAGATTACATTTACTATTAGTCATATTTTATAAATGAGGAAATAAATTCCAAGTAGTTGTGATTTGACAATGATCACAGAAATAATGAAACTATAAAACTACAGTGGAAGCTAGGTCTTCTTCAATCTAAGTCAAGTATTCTATTCATGATGAGATGTTGACATGAACATTAAGAAGGAAAGATGGTGCAGGGGAAAGAGCCTTGGATATAGAGCCCGAAGACATGGATTCAAGTCCTAACTATGCTAAACCGTGTGACTTTGGGCAAGAAATTTAACTTCTCTAAAACTATTTCATCCTTAGTAAAATAAGGATGTTGGACTATATGACCTGTGGATTACCTTGAAGCTCTAAAGTTATGATCCTATGATATTCTTACTACAAATAAAGTCAGAAGATACAAGCACAAGATGAAGGAATGACTCACAGATTCTCTAGATTGATGAGGAAAACAAGTGGAGAAGATATTTTCATCTTCCTGGCCAAGGCAATAATAAACACCATTTCAGGCACCTCTTTGTCATCCTTCCATGGGTCACTCCCATTGAGTATAAGCAAACAGACCACCATGGCTTACTATGGCTTAGATACCAACATCTACTCAAGAGGATGAAGGAAAGAGATTCAATTAAGATGCAGACAAAATGCTTTAATAGAAATCAGAATATACCTTGATAGAAAAGGACTTCGATGTGTAAGCGGCCACTGGGGAAAATGACAAAAAATTTTGGAAAATAAGTGTGAGATACAGAACTTAAAGTGACAAAAAGAGTGTACATGGACATTGTTGTAACTCTGACATTTTCTACAACAAGAGGTTCTGGCCTCTAGATTGCCATCTACTCTGGAAATCCTTCTCTTATCCTATTAGAGCTTATGGTATGCATAACCTCCACTTGCCATACAACATATCCTCCTTTCCTACTTACTTATTACTGAATATATCTAGAAAAAGCCCCCAAATTGTGCTAACTAGGTCCACTTTAAGTTATATAATATTCCATATGTAATGTATATGATTTCATTCTCTTTCTTCAGTCCTCATTCTTCTTCACTGCTCTGCAGCTTTGGAGTCTGTTGAACATCTACCACTGAATATTCCTCCTCGATGACTTACCATGACACAGGATTCTCTTTGTTCTCCTGCTTTCCCTCTCATAGTCTCATATGCATCAACATCCATACTTGCCCCTCAACTTCGGACTTGAGCCCTCATTTCTTTCTATTATCCTAAAAAAATGATACTGTTAGTTTCCACATTCCCTACCTCTCCTCCAGTATCATAAATTGATGACTCTCAGATCCATATATTTAGAGCTTGTCTCCTCCTACTTTTTCTACTTCTCTTCCTCCCCCTTCTTCTCCTTTTCCTTTTCTTCTTCCTCCTCCTCCTCTTCCTCGTCTTTTCAATCTGGCAGGATAAAGTGACTATAGCACCATCTACAATTTACAGCCCAAAGACATATCAAACTCAATATTTTCAAAACTGAATTCAATATCTTTCTCACCAAACCTCCTTATTCTACAAACCCTCAGTGTGACTATAGAAGACAGAGCCATTCATGCATCCTCCCAAGACTATAGCTTAAGCACAAAGCCAGGACCCTACCTCAGGCCATCATCACCTCTTGGCTGACCTAATACAATCGCCTCCCACTGGGTCTCTCTGGCTCAAGTATCATTCGATTTGGATCCATTCTTCACTCCGCAGCCGAAGTGATTTTCCTAAGATACAGATCTGACCATGTCAAAATTTTAATCAACAAAATATAACCTCCTAAGTGAGATAAATTTAAAAGCGCATTGTAAGACTTTTAAGACTCTTCACATCTAGGCTCTGACTTATGTTTCCAGTCTAACTATATATTCCCCTTCTGACATTCCATAGTCCAATGAATCTTGTACATGATGTTCCTTCCTCACTTCTGTCTCCTGGCTTCCTTCAAAGCTTATCTCAAATCTGACTTTCCTAAAGAATTTTTTCCTGGTCCCACTTGATGCTCATGTTTTCCCTGTGAGTTTATCTATCATTTATCATATAGATAGATAGATGGATAGAGATAGATGGATAGAGATAGATAAATATAGAGGTATATTTATAAAGATGTATATATGCATAACTATATATATAGGTATATGATAAGATATGAGTAGTCATCGATATATCTATAAATAAATGTTTATATCATCAATGTATATATCTACATAGATATATCTATATTTCTCTATATATAATTATCCAGTTACCTATATCTTGTTTTTACATAATGTTTTCACATTGTCTCTCCAGTTCAAATGTGAGCTACCTCAGGGTAGGGAGGTTTTTGCTCTTCTTTTTATCATCTATGCTTAGTACAGTGCCTGATACATAAGAAATTAATCAATGCTGTTAAGTTGTTGATAACTCAAGATTTCTCTCTAAGACTATAAGATGTGAGTTTCATAGATCAATGGACTGAGAGGTTCAGGGCCTATTAATATCATTTGGATTGATGTAAAAATGTGCTAGCAAAAAAAATATGGATTTTATATATAGATAGATATAGATATATCTATATATCTATATATCCCCAAAGAAAATAGAGGAATTTACAGATCATCAGAGAACAGAAAGAAAGAAACAAGCAAGGAAAGAGGGGAAAAAGAAGGAAGGGATGAACAAATAAGGGAAGGAAAGAAGGAAGGAAATAAAAGATGGAGGGAGGAAGAGAGGAAGGGAAGTAGGAAAGAAAGAAGGAAAGGAAGGATAAAGGGAGGAGGGAGGAAACAAAGGAGGGATAAAGGAAGAAAACAAGGATTTATTAAACACTTAAGAGGTGTGAGGCACAGGTCTAAATACCTTACACGTACCTCATTTGATATAGTGGCAGCCAAGTTGTGATTTTAAATTGACCACAGCAAAATATAATTAAACAGAGTCATCATTAATTTTCCAAGCCTATTATGTTATGAGGAAACCAGAGAAAATGAGGTAAAAAATCTTCAGAGTTTGGCAAAGTTGCATCCTAGATGGCAGAAGTTCTGGGACTAGAGATCAGATTTCCTAACTCTCAACCCTGAGCATTTTCTAGAATGAATTAAACTAGAATTTTGTCTTCTTATTAAAGACGTACATCATAGGATATAAGCTCCTTGAGGTCAGGGACAATTTAATTTTGATCTTTTAAATCTCAGATACCCAGAATAGTATCTGGCACATATAAATCACTGATTTATTCTCTCTCCTTATCAGTGTTCTCTCTTTCATCCTCCAATATTTTGCATTTACTTTTTACATATTTCATATCTACTCATCTGGGCACGTGTTCTTAAGCTCCTAGAGGAAACAGACTATTTTCATTTTTGCTTTTGGCTCCTCTGTAAATAACAGAATGCTGGCACACAGAAGGTACTTAATAAATTCCTGAATGGAATTGAGTTATATCATCTGTCTCCCTCCCTTTCTGAGCCTTCCTCTCCTTTTAACCCACTCTTGTGTCGCTTTCTGCTAGGAATACAGCATGCTCTGGCATTCCCTTATTTCACTGTAGATATAGACTAAGTTGGAGCTTTCATGAATTCCTCTGTTGCTAGTAATTGGGCGTTCCCATCCTGATTTTAAGCAGTATTTCCTTTATTGGCTTTTATCTAATATGACATGCACTTCCCATCAATGAGATAGGGCATTTGTAAAAATTTATTTATTCATTTTTAGTTCTCAACATTCACCTCTGGTTTTGAGTTCCAAATTTTTTCCCCATTCCTCCCCTCAGCCAAGACATTGTGCATTCTGATTATCCCTTTCCCCAATCTGCCTTCCCTTCTCTTGTCCTCACCTGTATTTTCTTGTAGTTCAAGATAGATTTCTATACTCTATTTTCTGTATGTCTTTTTCCCAATTGCATGTAAAAAGAATTTTAACATTCATTTTTAAAATTTTGCCTTCCAACTTCTCTCCCTTCCTCCCTCCCCAGCCAACCCCATTAAGAAGGCAAACAATTTGATATAGATTACGCATGTGGAGTCATGCCAAACACTTCCGTAACAGCTATGTTGTGAAAGACTAACTTTATTTCCTTCCATCTTATCCTGTCCTCCATTTCTTATATTCTCTCTTTTGATCCTGTTCCTCCTCCCATTTGCCCTCCCTTCTGTCATTCCTCAATTCCCACTCATCCCATTGCCCTTACTTTCCTGTAGTGTAAGATGGGTTTTCACACCAAATCGAGTGTGCATATTATTCCCTCTTAAGCCAAATCTGAAGAGAGTAAGGTTCACTCTTTTCCTCTCACCTCCATTGAAAAAAAAAACAAAACCTTTTTCTTGCTTTCTTTTATGTGAGAGATACTTTACCCCATTCTTTTCCTCACTTTCTCTTTTTCCTAATATTTTCCTCTCTCAAACTTTAATTTTATTTTTTAGCAATCACCCCTTCCTATTATGTATATATATATGTAATATATGTATGTATGTATATATGTACGCATAAATAATCTCTTCATCTTCCCTAATACTGAGAAAACTCTCAAGAGTTACAAATATTATCTTTCCATGTAGGAATGTAAATAGTTGAACTTTAGTAATTTCCTTATGATGTCTCTTTCGTATTTGCCTTTTCATGCTTCTCTTGAATTTTACATTTGAAAGTCAAGTTTTCTATTCAGCTCTGGTATTTTCATCAAGAATGCTTCAAAGTAATTTACTCTCATCACATTCGACTAAAGGAAGGAATAAAATGCACACTCATTTTGGTATGAAAACCTAGCTTACAATACAGGAAAGTGGGGGACAAGGGGGATAAGCAAGGTGGGGGGGATGATGAAAGGGAGGACAATGAGAGGAGGGAGCAATTTGAGGTCGACACTCATGAAGAGGGACAGGATCAAAAGAGAGAATAGAAGTAATGGGGGACAGGACAGGATGGAGGGAAATATAGTTAGTCTTACACAACACGACTATTATGGAAGTCATTTGCAAAACTACACAGATATGGCCTATATTGGATTGGCCTTCCAAAGGGAAGGGGGGGGGGGAGGGAGGAAAAGAAGCTGGAACTCAAAGTTTTAGGAACAACTGTCAAGTACTGTTCTTGCCACTAGGAAATAAGAAATACAGGTAAAGGGGTATAGAAAGTTATTTGGCCCTACAGGACAAAAGAGAAGATGGAGACAAGGGCAGAGAGGGATGATAAAAGAGAGAGCAGATTGGTGATAGGGGCAATTAGAATGCTCGGTGTTTTAGGGTGGGGGGAGGGGACAAAAGGGGAGAAAATTTGGAACCCAAAATTTTGTGAAAATGAATGTTAAAAGTTAAATAAATAAATTAATTAATTAAAAAATAAAAAAATAAAAAAAGAATGCTTCAAAGTCCTCTATTTCATTGAATTACCATTCCCTCCACCGAAGCATTATACTCAGCTTTGCTAGGTAGGTGATTCTTGGTTGTAATACTAGCTCTTTAGACGTCTGGAATAGGTCCTTCACTCCTGTAATACAGAAGCTGATAGATCTTGTGTTATCCTTATTGTGTTTCCCCAATACTCAAATTATTTCTTTATGGATGCTTGCAACATTTTCTCCTTGAGCCAAGAGCTTTGGAATTTGGGAACAATATTTCTAGGAGTTTTCCTCTTGTGATCTCTTTCAGGAGGCAATTGATGGATTCTTTCAATATATATTTTACCCTTTGGTTCTACAACTTGAGGGCAGTTTTCCTTGATAATTTCCTGAAAGATGATGTTTAGGCTTTTTTTTTTTTATCATGGCTTTCGGGTAGCCCCATAATTTTTAAATTGTCTCTCTTGGATATATTTTCAAAGTCAATTGTTTTTCCAATGAAATATTTCACATTGTCTTCTATGTTTTTATTCCTTTGGTTTTGTTTTATGATTTCTTGATTTTTCAAAAAATCATTAGCTTCCATCTGCTTCTTTCTAATCTTTAAGCTATTATTTTCATCAATGAGCTTTTGGACCTCTTTTTCCATCTGACCAATTCTGTTATCTAAAGAATTCTTCTCCTCGTTGGCTTTTTGGATCTCTTTTGCCATTTGGGTTAGTCTATTTTTTTAAGGTGTTATTTTCTTCAGCATTTTTTGAGTCCCCCTTTAGCAAGCAGTTGACTTGTTTTTCATGATTTCCTTGCATCACTCTTATTTCTCTTCCTAATTTTTCCTTTACTTCTCTTATTTGGTTTTCAAAATTCTTTTTAAGCTCTTCCCAGACCTGAGACTAATTCATATTTTTTCTTGGAGGCTTTGGATGGAGGAGCTTTGACTTTATTGTCTTCTTCTGTTTGTGTATTTGGTCTTCCTTGTCACCATAGTAAGATTCTATAGTCTGATTCTTTATCTGATTTTTGCCCATTTCCCCAGCCATTGACTTGACTTTTCAGCTCTTGGTCAAGGTAGTCGTCTGCTTCTAATGGGGGAGAGGGTTTATTGTCACCTGCCTGATCCTCCCATAACTGTGAGCCTAGAGCTCCAGACACAGCTGCTGCCACTGCTCCTACCTCTTCTGTGGCTGCCACAAGCTCCCCCACATCCTCTGCTGCCCTGGGACTGGGGTCAGACCACTGTATTCTCTCACACAGGTCTGACAGTTTTTTTGCCCTGACCTTCCAATTTTTCCTCAATGTTTTGGGGTTGTAAAGTTTGAAATCTGCCATGGGTGCCAGAAATTCAGTCCCCCTGAAGCCTTCTCAGGTTCCATCTGTACTGGTGCTGCTCAAACTGGATTGTGCTCTGCTCCTGCAATGGTGATAGACACTTCCTGTGGACCTTCCCAGCTGTCTTGAACTGGAGATTTGCTTTATTCCATCTATCTGTGGGTTCTGCAGCTCCAGAATTTGTTTAGAGCCACTTTTTACAGGTTTTTGGCTGGATTTGGGGAGAGAGCTCTAACAAGTTCCTACTTTTACTCTTCCATCTTGACTCTCCCCCCATATTCTAGATAGGGTATTTAACAAATGAGAGGGATTTAAAAAATTATAGCCGGTCACATAGTTTTTCATTATTTATTATTCTTTGTGATGTTGTTTATTTGAAAAGCCAGATAACTCACTCCTTAGACCAACATTTAAGTCATTCCTCTTAAAAAAAACCTGGACTCACTTAGCTTCATTTCAAAGACTTCCCCATATGAAATTAAATGGAATGTTCTGTATTTTTCTGGTATTTATCCATGATTTAATTTTAAATAGTAGTGTTATGTTGCCTTTCTAAAGTCTGCTGGGACTTCTGAAATGAACAAGGTTATAAAAATAAATGATAAATTGCAAGAATACTAAAATTCCTCTAATTTCCGCTGATTATTATGAGCTCTCTGGACTCAGTTGCTTGGCTTTTGATCCTTATCATTTTAGACTCATCAGTACTACAATAACTATTTGCGATTCCAATGGGAAAGTTTTCAAAGATTTCAGCATATTTATATTAGTCCAAGATCTGGCTTAGAACTGATTGATCTCTTCTTTGATGTAGGACAAGACTTTTCTTCTTAAAAGTTATTGTTTGCTGGTCATTTATTCGTTCTACAAACCTTAATCAAGGGTTACTTTGTACCAGGCCTTCTGTTATGTGTGGAGGTATATATCAAAAGACTATTACACAGCTGTACACCACACGTTCATTGTTGTTTATCCTTCATTTTCTAAGGGGAACAGTGACATCATGGTTGATGTCTGGACTTGGTCCTAAGGTGGAATTGAGTGAAGCAAAGTTGTGCCAAGCCATCAGACTCAGTCTCTCTTCATGAGTCATTAAAGTCCACTGGCAGGACAAAAATCAATATGACCAATAGTCCAGGGTTCAGTGAATGACCTTGGCATCTTCAATTCCTGACCAAGCTCTAACCACATATTCCAGCTATCTTCATGGCAACTGGAACAAATTGTTCTTATCCACTCATTCCACCTGGGAAAGTCTTCACATACTTGAGGTAGGCATCCCCCTAACTCACCAACAGACCTGAGATCTGTCAGTTTAACCCACATACCAAGACAGTTTAGAAGTGTGTGGCTGCTGTGCTTGCTACAGCTTCTTGGAGCCACAGCTGGGCTCTAAGATCAGAAGATCATAATATCTTAGACTTAGAGTTATAAATGACCTCAAAGATCATCAAATCCTATGTCACTTTAGAGAGGAAAATAATTGAGGTGCAGAGAAGTAAAATTACTTACCCAAAGTGATGAAATTAGGAAAAGAAGAGTCAGAATTTAAATTCAGTTCCATCCACTCCATCATTCTTCCAATAGTATACATTGTCTCCTTAAGATAAAGACAGTCAATTCAATTAAACAAGTCTCCATGAAGAGCCTTTCCTATTCTAGGAGGTGTGTTTAAGATGAAGGCTTCCAAAGAAAAGCTGAAAAAAGAAGTCCCTACCCTCAAAGAACTTATATTCTATTGGATTTATAAACTTCAATAGAATGCAAAGTAAAGTGTTAAAAGTGCCTAGAAATACAAAAAGACCGTATAAACAAAGGGCTGCTAGATTCATCAGAGTTTGGGAAGTCTGGGGAGGCTTCATGCTGGAGATATTAATTTATCCAGAATCAGAAATATAGGTAAGCTACACAAATGAAATTCCCAGGTAGTGACCCAACCCAATTTCCTCTTGTTGCTGATGTATTTGAAAATGAAATATTTAAATTCAGGTTACAATGAGCTCTTCTGTGATCTAAACCTGAAGAGGTAAATATCAGATCATTTCTCAAGACAGAAATGGTCAAGTGTTATGATAAAAAAAGTCCAGAAGCAGAAATGCAAACTACAAACAATCCTACGAAATATTGGTTCAAACAACTAACAAAAGGAAAAATTTAAATAAAACCACATCACACTCAGGGAAAAATAATAGTATGAGGGAATAGAAAATGAAATGGATCATCACCTCCCACCCCCTCATTAACCACTTTCCTCCAGACAAGTTTCCATTGTAAGGTGTGAATTAGTCTTGATGAAATTAGACTGTTAGTCAATGTCTGGCAAAGTTTTGTGACCCTTGTGAGTCTTTAAAAAGAGAGACACAATCTCTACAGGGCAAAAAGCTAATATTTTGAGGCAAGAAAATTCTGAATGTGAACCTTTGAAACTGATATATTCAGCTATGGAAGAACTCATTCCTTGAAAAGGAATCAATTCTTGACTCTCATAGGTGATGATGGAGAGATTTCTCTATCCTCTCCTCCCCCATTGGTCAGATTGTCATAAGTAAAAATACCCTTCCAGTATTATTCCTGTACTCAATAGAGGGTTGTACCAATCAGAATAACATCAGGAAGCAGCCATGTTAAATGTGATCTCTGGCAGTAGAGAACAGAGCCAACCCAAGTTGTTGAAATTAAGCTGAAGAGAGAAATAGACCCAGAGACCCCAGATGAGATCCCAGTATTCTACAATGACTTAATGAGAAGAGGAAAAAAAGAAACAAATTCGGGGTCCTGAAGTGTTAGAGTTATGAATATTGGGCCATATTTGTTGCTACTGTGTAAACTCCTCTGCCAAAGTACTCCATATTTGTGCCCACTCTTCTCACTGATTGTCTGCCTATTTATGGAAGCATGTACCTTTAGTTTATGGAGAGGTGTTTGGCAGTTAATGTACTCATTCCACATTAGAAAATCCTTTGTTTTGAGCTAATTGTCCTTACTTACTGACTATTAAAGCAACATATACCAAGAGTACCATGAACCCAGGGTCACCCTCTTTGCCCCCACCCCTGCACTGGGCAACTTCACCAATGCATTTGAATTGACTGGAGACTGAAGGGGTTGATTCACAAATGAAAGAGGGAAACAGTCAGGGTTAGAGAGGCTAAGCTCATTAATCTACCATTGGCAGACCTGAGAATTAGGCCAATAATTTTGGAAAACCAAACTACTGTTTAAAAGCAACAAAGTTGTTTATTCCTTCTGTCCCAAGGATAATATTACTGTATATATATATATATATATATATATATATATATATATATGTATGTATGTATGTATGTATATATATATGTATGTATGTATGTATGTATTAAATGGAGATCAGAAAAAGAGGAAAAGGTCCCATATAGAACAATATACTTATAACTACACTCAAAATGTGTACCCTCAGATTGGGGAATGGCTGAAAGAAAAAACAGTGATGTGTAATCATAATGGAAAGATTATTCTACCACAAGAAATGACTAACATTAAGCATTAAAGGAAACCTGGAAATACTTGAGTGAACTAATGCAGTGAAATGAATAGAATTAAGAAAATTACATGCATCATAACATAGTAACATGATGAAAAATGTCACTGAAAGAAACTCATCAAAATTGAGATTAATGCAGTTATCAACCTAAGAGATGACTGGTAAAATACACCTATAGCCCCTTGGTAATGAGGTGGTAGAGTAGTAGTGTATGAGGAAGTAGCCATTGCCAAATATGGTAAAACATTAGTAAAATTTACTTAATTTTGCTTATGGATTAAAAGAGAATATACTATGTGGGAGAAGGGGAGCATATTACAAATGGAGGGATTTTTATAAAAATTAAAACAGCAATAAAATATTGTTCCAAATAACTAAATTCTGTAAAACAACTCCAAGTGGAATTATTTGATAGAAAATAGAACCTAATTCATGATTCATGGTAGTTCAGCTCCAAGTGGAAACATTCTGTCTGAGAAAATTACAGAATTTTAGAGTTGGAAGGGGTTTCACGTATCATCTAGTCCATCCGTAACTGAATAAGAATCATCCATACTAAACATATCTCCTTATTTGAAGACCTCTATTGATGGAGAGCCAATCAGGCAACACATTCTATTTGGGGACAAATCAAAATTTTAGAATTTTTTTCTCTTACATCAAGAGATGGAGGCAAGCTATGTGGCAGTGTGGACAGAGTGCCAAATCTGTAGTCAGGAAGATCCAAGTTCAAATCCTGTCTCAGATCTTTTTGATGTGTGTGTCCCTGGGAAAGTCACTTAATCTCCCCATATCTGTTTTCTTATCTGAAAAAATGGGGATAATAATAGCATTATAACAGTAATTATAGCAATAACAATAATAATAAGAAAAGCTTACCTACATTTATTGTGAGAATCAAATAAGTTAATATACAGGAAAGTTCTTTGCAAACTCTAAAGGGCTATATAAATGACAGCTGTAACGACTATAATTGTTTATCATAATCAAGTCTTTACCTGTTTCTTTCTAACTTCCACTCATTTGTGCTGTCCCTTCCCCTTTAGGTAGGCACAACACATAGAATCCTCTTCCATATGACAAGCCTATCTATACTTTTATTGTGATTCATCATCCCCTCACCCCCCATTCCCTCAAAAAGTCTCTTCTCTGAACAAGACATCACTAGTTCTTTCAACTGATCCTTTCATTACCTGGTCAGCAGTCCCCTCATGATACTGGTTGCCTTCTTTTGGACAGCTCTGGCTTATCAATGACCCTCCTACCCATGCCCATATTTCCTACATCCTTAAATACCTTCACTTAACCCTACTATCCCTTCCACCTATTAACCCTACTACTTTACTACATCTTTCCTCCCTCCTATAACAAAACCTGTAGAAAAAGCTTTCACTCCACATTTTTGGCTTTCACTTGCTTCATACCCTATTTCAATGCTTCTTTTGATCTCTACATCTGAATAAAAGTATTGTCTCTAAAGAAGCATTTTCTGCCCTGTTTCCTTCGGTGGTCTCACTCCTAAACTACCTTATATTTACCAACTTTCTTGGTATATGTATTTCTTAACTTTATATTTCTTAATTGATATAATTTATGTTTACTTATCCCTGCATTAAAAGGAAAGCTCATTGCAAATAGGGATTGTTTCAAACTTGGTAAATGTCTCCTCAGGACCTAACAGAATATCTGGCACATGGTAGGTCACCAACACTTTCTTTATCCCTAAATCCAAATCTTTATCACAAATTCAAGTCACTAGATCCAAAATCTTAATATTAAATCATGAAACCCAAATCTTTATCATTAAAGACTTTTCTAAGACCTAATTTCTCTTGACCTCTCTAAAGCATTGGTCACTGTTGAACATCTGTATCTCCTCCTAGACTTTGCTCTATTATGATCTGTTGACATTGATCTGTCAAAGCTCTATGTCAGTTTCTCTTACCGCATTCTTCTTAGTTTCCCTGACCAAATTATTGTTCATATAGCACTTTCTTCCTAACTGTGGATATACAACAGGATACTTTAATATATCAAGATGATCAAACACCTAATTAACTTGGTCAGTTATATGTAGTCATGGCCAGTCACCAGAAACATATAAATAAATCCCTATGTCCTCAAAAGCATGATTTAATGGGAAAAGCAATGGACTTGGAATCTATGGATCTGGGTTCTGACTCTGTTACTACCTACCTATGTGAAGTCACTTAACTTTTCTGAGCCTTAGTTCTATCAGTGGTAAAATGCAGGCAGTATACTATTTGTTTTCCAAGGTTCTTTTGATATCTATGTATATCTATCTATATCTATATCTATAGATAGATAGATAGATTGAGATATAGATATACATATATATACATATATATTATAAACCTAGCATAATCTTTTGTCTTAAGGGAACATGGACAAACCCATTTTAGAATGATCTTTTAATTTGCATGGATTTTCAGGTCAACCTTCAATGAACAACAGAACTCAGTTAACCAGAAAAGCCTATTTTTGGAGGATTCTGACTAATTGATGCCTGCTACTGGACAACTCACTTTTCCATTCTGTGTGCTCTATCACCTCATTGCTATTCACCTCCTTCAGTTCTTGGAACTTACCTGTTTCATTCACAGAGGGTCAACCTTTTCCTTGTTCCCACCAGCCAACCTAACTTCAGGACAGGCTTCACATTTTATGCATAGCTGAGCTATATAAATTAGCCATGTGTACCTTCAGAACAATCACAACAGCACAAAAGTTCAAGAGCAAAGGTTACATCTGTGATGATTTCCAATGAAGTGTTTTGCCCATGAAACTGGAATTTAGAGGGAGGTTTAAAGGAAGGGTATCTTTTTTTTTTTTTATACAGGTGGCTTTAAGTTGTTTTTGTTTTTTTTTTTAAATATGAGAGCTATTATAGTGATGTGGATGGAAAGAGTACCTTGGAGCCAGGAGATTCTAGGTTCAAGTCTTATTTTTTTTTAGTAAACATTAGTTGTTTGAGGGTTGGCTGGTTGGTTATTTCAACAATCTGTGCTCCCCAACAACCCACTGAGACTGTACATTATGAGTTACCAATCTGCACAAGCAGATGAGTTTTCACACTGTGAGTTCTTGATATTGTGATGAAGTCACAGATCTGAAAAGAATTTGGTTTATCTCATCATACTTTTGGGAATATTCTCAGTTTTTTCAAGTGGAAAATACCCAAAATGCATAGCTACCCACCAGCCGTCTCAAAGAGAATCGAGAATCAGAGTATTGGCTCTGCCACTAAGTATAAGAAACCATTTATATTTAGTTACATAATAATAAAATAACTTCCAAAAATTCTTGATAAAATAACAATAAC